>NW_026992428.1:0-81955 GCF_028769735.1 Zonotrichia leucophrys gambelii | reverse complement strand
CCCTAGTCTCTTGAGACCCTGCCCCTTCACCTGGTTGGTGACTCACCTGTCCCCTCCCCTTCCCCTGTCCTGAGCTTAAAATGTTAATGAGACCATGCGGCCTCCATTCTGTTAGCAGCAGTGGCCCAGTGCAGACGCCTCCGTACCAATGGAATAAACATCTGGCAACCTTCTAGCAGAATCCACTCTCCTTCTCTTCACCATCGCCAGAAGCTCTCCCCTGAGGTAAACGGAGTCCTGTCTTGTGCCCCGCTGCACTCTGCCGCCAGCCAAGGTATCTCTGGGGTAAAACACCGCAGTGCTGCCTCTGGCCCAGCAGCGAAGGTCAGAATTGGCCTAGGCACCATCTAACTGGTTATATTGGGATACATATTCCAACAAAAAGGTTATTATTGCAGAGCTTTTTTATGGATTAAATGCAAGCAAAAAGCAACATCCTTAACACCTTAATTCCGATGCTCCTAAATCAACCAGGGTTAATTGCAAACAAAAGATAGGTTCATAGGCCTTTTTCCATGCTTTATTTTCCTCAGTTATTATTAGAATTTGCAACTATCCCATTGTTGATGTCCACACATTTCGCATTTGCAAGTACACACTTCGCCTGTTTGTACCTGACATGAAACACAGCTTTGCATCTCACAAGCTGAGTGCTCTTTAGCAGTTTAGAGAAACCTGGGATGTCACTGTGGAAGCATTGTCAGTGCCAGTGACATCAGAGTTCTTTAGCAGTGCAGAAACACAGGGGATGTCAGCACAGAGCTGCTGTCATTGCCTGTGACCTCACTGCTCTTTAGGAGCACAGTGGCCACTGGCTTGTCACGATGGAGCCCCTCTGAGTGGCTGTAACAAAGCACTTCTTTAGCAGCCTGGAGCCCCCTGGGATGTCCCTGTGGAGTACCTCTAACAGCGTGTGACCTTATGGTTCTTTTGCAAGCTTGGACACCTTGGAATGTCACTGCAGAGCTTGTGAATGCCTGTGACATTACAGCTCTTTAGCAGCATGGAGACTTCTAGGATGACACCATGGAATCCCTATGAGTGCCTGTGACATCACGGCTGCTTAGCAGCCTGGAGACACTCAGGATGTTGCCACTGAGACCCTGTGACAGCGTGTGAGGTCAGTGCAGTTTAGCAAACAGGGGGCTCCTGGGAAGTCCTCCTGGAGCCCTTGGGATTGGACATGACCTCAGTGTTCTTTAGGAGATTGGAGACCTCTGGGATGTCACCACAGAACCTCAGCGAGTGCGTGTGCCAAATGGGCCCCTTAGCATGTGAAGACACCTCTGTTGTCCTCATGGACACCAGTGACTGCCTGTGACCTTGCAAGTCTTTGGAAGATGAAAGAGCTCTGGGATGTCACGGTGGGTGTCCTATGCCTGTTTGTGATATCTCTCCTTCTGAGCAGGCTGGAGACAACTCTGATATCACCAGGGAGTGGAGTGCGGTGGTGGTGGTTCAGGGAGGTGAGGGTGGGGGGAGGAACGTGTGGCAGGGCTCACTGGGAGCTGCTCAGGCACTGAGTCATCAGGGACAGCACCCGAAGCCAGGGCCGGGAAACACTCGTGTCGCACTGGCCAAGTCCTGTCACAGGGAGCAGGTCTGCCCTCCGCTGGGATGGGAGGCCATGTCACCCCGCTGGAGCAGGGGACCAGGTGTACCCTGTGTCCCCAGCATGCTGAGTCTGGGTACGGAAGGCCAGGTCTACCCACTGGGGTCTCAGACATAGTCTGCCTGCTGCCAGCATGGGAGGCCTTCCCTCCTCTATCCGGGAGACCAGATCTGCTCACCAAAACGATCAGAGTAGTGCTATTTCACTGGCAGCTGGGATGCCAGCCGGGGGTCATCCCACACTGTTGAGAGTGCACCAGGCTCAACAAGGTCTTCTTCCCTTGCTGATTCTGCCAAACCCGTTCCCTTGGCTGTGGTTTCACTGGATAGTAGGTAGGGACTGTGGGAATCTTGTTCATTCATTTTTTCATTCACATCACTAATTAGATGATGAGGCATTTGGCTATTTATTGAGCATTTATTTTTATATGTTCTTTTCCTGGGTTAAGTATTGGTGTCCCATCCACCTTGGTCCAAATCAGTAGAATTTAGCCTCCAATGTGGGTGAAACACAATATGCATCCTTAGAAGAATTGTGTCATTCCCACTGTCCTTATGTGCCATCCAGCTTTTAACATTTTGTGGTTTTTTTTAATTTGCATAAATGATAATAACTCTACGCAGCCAAGCTAGCCTTGCTTCCAAACATCTGAACAATATCTACTGGGATAAAGAGCATTCTGGAGACCAGCAGCACAGCAGTCCTCCCCTGCCTTCTTTTGGAGAGACCTAGGTCCTGTAGGAGCTCACTGTTTCCACAGAACCACTTGGGAAATTCCAGTGGGAAAGTCTGCAAACCTGATACATGCTGCATTGGTGAGGTCCTGTATTTGTTTGGGAAGATGTTGATATTTCCTGACTGTATTGGGTTGAGCCTGGCTGGGTGGCAAGTGTGCACTCAGTCGGTCTGTCACTCCCTTTCCCAATGGGACAGGGCAGAGAATAAGATGGAGCAAAACCAGCAGGGTGAACTAAGGCAGTTTTATTACAATAAAAGAAAGAAATAAGCAGAGATTTGTGCTTGCAGCAGCTAAAGAGAATAAAAAGTCAGTCTCTACTTCCCATCAGCAGTGATGTTTGGACACTTCCTGGAAAGCAGGCATTCAGCACACATAAGAGTTCCTCTGGACAGCAGATGTTGAAAACTCACAAGTACCCCCCTTCCTTCTCTCTCCCTTAGCTTAGGATCTCTCTCCTGAGCTGATATCATGTGGTATGGAATATCCTTTTGGCTAATTTGGGTCAGCTGGACTGGTTGTGTCCCCTCCCAGGATCTTGCCCACTCCCATCCCCTTTGGGGGGGAAGGAATGTCAGAGGGGCAGTGCTGCTCGCCAAAACACTGGTCTGTTATCAACACCCATCCAGCTACCAGTGCAAAGCACAGCACTGTAAGGCCAGTGATCTTTACCTTCGTCAGACCCAGTACAATCTCCACCCCAATTCCGTACAATTTGTGTCATGCTTGGATCCCATATAGTCTATATACTCTCATTGCTAGAATCCTTAAGCTTTCTCTATACCAAACATACATTTTATTAGCTACTATCACCTGTCCTTTCATATTATTCCAGATGATCTCCATTCCACCTGAGTGAGGTCAGGACAGGAGAAATAGTATACCTGATGGTGTACTATTTGGCACTGGCATTGTCTGTTCATCATAATCTTTTTCTTGCTCCTTGCCAAAATTCATTCTTCCATGTCCATTCTTCCCTCCTGCTACTTTACCTCCTGTAACATACAACTTATGTTGTAGGTTATTCTTACCCCAAGGTTAAATCTCCTTGAAGTACACACCAGGTCTCACCATCCTCCCGAATCACCCACCAAGTACACCAGGTCTCAGGCAAAGACGATCCCACAAATGGTTTGCCTTTTCCCATGGGGAAGAAATCCACGCTGACTTCCCCAGCCACTTCCCTATGTGTAATGCAGGAACCTTGCTCCTTCCACAGTGTCTAAGGCTTGGTTTAGGTGGGACCAGGCGGTAAGCAGATCCCCTAGTGTTGACTAGCCAACTGGCTCTGCAAGTTGCATCCAGTGCTTCCATGTCTCATACCTAATACCCTTAACATAGATTTTAGCAGCCCATTTTATCTTTTAATCTTCCCAGAGGCTAGTGGATGGTAGGGAATGTGATATATCCACTTAGAGCCATGCATCTTTGCCCAGGAATTTGTAAGATTATTGTGAAAATGAGTCCTACTGTCTGAGTCAATTCTAGCTGGGGTTCCATGTTGTGGTGGTTTGACCAGGAAGAAGTGGGAATTCTGGGATGCTGTGGTCAAACCAATGGATGTTCGGAGTTTGATACTGGCACCTGGTGTAGCCAGTGGGGTTTGGACACACCTCCGAGAATACACAGGGGTTAAAAAGCAGAGCTCTGGCCCTGGGAGGCTCTCTTGGGACGTCAAGGAGAAGAGGTCAGATCTCCGTCCCCTGTCCAGCCGCTGCTGCTGGGCGGGGGAGGGGCAGCCACGTGGTAGGCCCGGGGCCTGGACAGAGATGGGGGTGAGACGGCCCTCAAGGATGGAAGGGTGGAGGAGCCCCAAGAGACATGGGGCAGCCATTTCCACCCCCCCCCAGGAGGGAGAGAGAGGGAGAGTCGGCGAGACGGAATGTGATAGCAGCCGGCCCAGGAGGAGAAAGGGGGGAGAAGGGTGCAGCCCGGCCGGCCGTAGCAGCAGTGTGTGTGGGAGTATCGTCGTTCTGAGACAGGCAGAGACTGAAATTTTTAACCCCTTTCTTTCATGATTGGGGCCTTGCAAGAATGCTGATCCTCCTCGGAGCTGACTAAGAAGGGAGATAAGAGATAAGATGAAACAAGGACCTGGCCCAAAGGACGTAGAGAAGACTGGCTGAGTGATGAGAGAGATGCTTGGAGTGGCCTTTTGGCTGGACTTTTCTTGTGGCCATGGACTCAGTTTGTTCCTGTGAAACAGAGACTGCACTTAGGGGGAGGCAGTGCCTCAGAACCAGGAGGGTTCATCGTGGGGACCCCTCGGCCCCAGGGGGTTGGAAAAATATGGGGGGGACAGATGTCCCAAAGCAGAGACTGTGCGTTTTTGGAGTGGGACAAGGCATCCTTGAAAGACAACCCTAAAAGCAGCTCTGGTCCATGCCCAGTGGTGAGAGCACTGGGCATGGAAGGAAGATGTCACAAGCGGCAAAAGGACTTTCCGGGCGGTGCCGAGTGACATTGGAAGCACAGAGGTTTCAGCGTGTTCCCAGGGGAAGCCTATGGAACAAGAAGGACTCCTCTCCTCTTCATGAACTGAAGTTTGAGTATACTAAAGTGTGGTGCCAGGCTGGGCAGTTGGTGATTTGGGAGAATGTATCGGATTGGGAAAGTCAGGGAGTGGGGAGGAGGAAAGTGGTTTTTTTTGTAAGGTTTTCAATTTTTTTTTCCTTTTCCTTATAGTTTTTCCCTATTCTCCTGTAGTTTAGGTAATAAAGTGTTCTTTATGTTTAAGCTGGAGCCTGTTTTGCTTATTCCTGGTCACATCTCACAGCAGACACCAGGGTGAGGGCATTTTCATGGGGGCACTGGCTCTGTGCCAGGCTCAAACCATGACACATGTCACCACAAAATGTGTCTTTCAAGACCTGAAATTGTTTTGGGCTTTGGGATGTTTTACTGGGTATGTTTCCAGCCCGCCAGTTGCAGTCTCTGTCATGATGAGGATATAACTCTTGCCTTGGCATGTTGGTGGCAATGGCCCAATGTAATCAGTTTGCCAGGCTTCACCATACTGGAAACCCAGCCACTGCCCTCCTGTCGTGGGGTGACAGCCTTTATCCCAATATCGTGTGTGTGTCTGGCAGCTGTGCCTTTTCTCTCTTCCCCCCCCCCCCCGGCCGTCTTGCTGCGGCGGGGCGGGGAAGAGAGGAGGGAGTGTGTGACCAGGCACTTTTGCTTTTTGGCTTTTGGCTGCTTGGCTTGGCTAGCCGCTTGCTTGCTTGCTTTCTGCTTTTTGCGCTGTTTTTTTTTTCCTTTTCTTTTGTTCTCTCTTTCTTACCCTCCCCTGAAGATACTGGACCGGCTCCGGACCTGACCTGAGAGCTCCAGGACACCCGGAGCTTGCGAGAGAAGCTCGGCGCCCTTCACAACACAGTCTGGTCTCTTTTCTTTTCTTGTGTTGGGGAGTGTTCTTTTGTTACTTGTAAATAAATAGGTTTTGTTTTCCACTTTGGTCCTCCAAGAAATTCCTTCCCGAACCCGGTGTTGGGGGAGGGGTGGTTGGAGGTTTGTTTTGTTTTGGGGGGCTCCCTTTTGGAGATTTCCCCTAATTTGTCCTAAACCAGGACAGTATATTTTTTGGTGCATTGGCCAGGAAATGGAGGCCAAAAACAGTGGAAAAAAACCCTATAACAAAAATATTTTGGTTTTGGTTGTTTTGTGGGAATATTGGTGATTCATAATGTCATTTGGAGTGGAAGCTTGCTGGTTTTTCTGGTCCCTAGGGGTTTTTGAAGTTTTAATACCTTTGTGGTCCCTAGGGTTTTTTCCTTACCCAAAAATAGCTCTGGTGTTGTCCCTAATAAGTAGCTTTTGTAAGCGGGGGGGCACTAACCAGAGTAGTCATTGTGCTGGTCTTATGTGTGATGATGTGTCGGATAAAAATGGTTGACTTTATTTCAGGAATGTATAGATTGTTGTTATGGCTGTGTACTCAGTTTGTTTGGGGAGAAGAAGGGGAAGGGGCTTTTCAGCCTTTTTCTTCCTTCTTCTCCTCCAAATTGTTGACATCTCTATTAAAAAATACTGAATTTCCCCTGAGTTTGAAAGAAACCATCTTTCTGGCATTTAATTTATTAAGCCTTTTCTATACTGTCTGGAGTGTATATAAAATAAAAGCTGAGATTTCTAGAGGGGTTAGAGAGACTCCTGATTCAGGAGTAAAACAAAGCAGGAAAAAATCTTGACTGGAGTGGGAAATGGAAGGATATGGGCCAGACTTTAAAGGAATTTTCTGATCCTATAGACTGGGACTTTCCATCTGATCAAATTCAGAATCCAGTCGAGGTGGCAAAGTATTTGAGGGAGAAGTGCCATGGTAATACTAAGGAAGAAAGGATTACTGCAGTGAGCTGGGCCTTGGCGTTCGTTTACTGTACTCTGCTAGATACTGTGGAGCAGCAGATAGCAGAAAGGGAACAGGGAGATAAGTTAGTTACTATCCCAGTGACCCAGGCTGCAGCTAACATCCCAGCCTCCAGGCTAGCAGCTGAATCAGAAAATAGGCCCCAAACCATGGCTGTTGCAGCTAATACAAGAGGTGGAAAGCGTAAAGGCAAGACCGATCAAAAGGTGGAGGATGATGAGGATGATGCGACAGATCGAAAGGTGGAGGATGATGACGATGATGCAGGAGAAAGACCCTCACCAAAATCAGAGGCCACATCAAGGGGCACAGAATCTGGAGCTAATATTGACTCCTTTTCTCTGAAGGACCTCAGAGGCCTAAGAAAGGATTACAGACGACAACCTGACGAATCTATAATTAGTTGGTTAGTCCGCCTTTGGGATGCTGCAGGGGAGGTTACGATTTTGGATGGTACTGAAGCGAGGCATTTGGGATCCCTGTCACATGATCTTGCCATCGATCAAGGTATGATGAGGGGGGCTAACCCTCACAGCCTCTGGCAACAGGTCCTAAGAAGCGTAGCAGAACGATACCTGTGTACGGATGATCTCTATATGCAGCAGACACGGTGGAAGCCCATAGAACAGGGGATCCAACGCCTGAGAGAGATGGCGGTGGCAGAGCTCATTTTCTCAGATGACACAACAACTAGGAATCCGGACCTGGTACCATGCACTCCTGTAATGTGGAGGAAACTTGTGCGACTTGGGCCACCTGAATATGCTTCTACCCTAGCAATAATGAAGCGGGATGATACATATGAGACTGTGCTCGATATGGCAAAGAAGCTTCGAGCGTATGCAGATGCTGTGCATGGCCCAACTCATGCCAGAATTGCAGCAGTGGAAACCCGACTGCAGAAACTAGAGGACAAAATAGAGGAGAATCATAAGAAACTCTGGGAAGAGATTAAGGAGGACCTTATTCAAATCTCAGCTGTACAAATTAGAGGCCCTGGTGTCCAACGCTCGCGCTTCTTTGATGGGGAGAGAAGGTACATCCCACGGGCTGAGTTATGGGTTTTTCTGCGTGAGTCTGGAGAAGACATGAGGAGATGGGATGGAAAACCCACCGCTGCTTTGGCACAATGGGAGAGTGATTTGAAGAAAAGAGAAAGTATCACCAAAAAGATAGCAGCTCCGGTCGCTCGTAGCCGAGATGTTAAGTATGATGATGACGATGACATGTCTGATCCCCTTGAAGGAACTTCTAAGGCATATGCCCAAGGAAAGAAGGACAATCTGGCTTAGAGGGGCCCTGCCTCCAGCCAGGAAGAGGCACGGGAGAACCGGGTTTTTTGGAAGGTGTGGATCAGATGGCCTGGCACATCAGAGCCACAAGACTATGAAGCATTGGTTGACACTGGATCACAGTGTACCTTAATGCCATAGGAACACGTGGGGACAGAACCTGTTTCCATTGCTGGAGTGACGGGGGGATCATAACAGTTGACTTTGTTGGAAGCTGAGGTGAGCTTTACTGGGAAGGAGTGGCAGGAACATTCGATTGTGACTGGTCCAGAGGCTCCATGTATTTTGGGCCTAGACTTCCTCCGGAATGGCTATTACAAAGATCCTAAGGGATTCAGGTGGGCTTTTGGAATAGCTGCAGTGGAGATAGAGGGTATTAAACAATTGAATACCTTGTCTGGACTATCAGAGAACCCATCTGCAGTAGGACTCTTGAAGGTAGAGGAGCAGCGAGTGCCAATTGCCACCTCAACAGTGTACCACAGGCAGTACCGGACGAATCGAGATGCCGTGATCCCCATCCACAAGATGATCCAAGAGCTGGAGAGCCAAGGGGTGGTCAGTAAAACCCACTCACCCTTTAACAGCCCTATCTGGCCCGTGCGAAAATCTGACGGAGAATGGAGATTGACTGTGAACTATGGTGCCTTGAATGAAGTGACTCCACCACTGAGTGCGGCTGTACCGGACATACTGGAACTGCAGTACGAGCTGGAGTCCAAGGCAGCAAAGTGGTACGCGACCATTGATATAGCTAACGCGTTTTTCTCCATCCCTCTGGCAGCAGAATGCAGGCCTCAGTTTGCTTTTACATGGAGGGGAATGCAGTATACCTGGAACTGACTGCCCCAGGGGTGGAAACACAGTCCTACCATCTGTCATGGACTGATCCAGGCTGCACTAGAAGAGGGTGAGGCTCCAGAACATTTACAATATATTGATGATATCATTGTTTGGGGGAACACGGCAATAGAAGTGTTTGAGAAAGGAGAGAAGATAATTCATATTCTCCTGGAAGCCGGATTTGCCATTAAGAAGAGCAAAGTCAAGGGACCTGCCCGAGAAATTCAGTTCTTGGGGGTGAAGTGGCAAGATGGACGGTGTCAGATTCCTGCGGATGTTATTAACAAAATCACTGCTATGTCCCCACCAACTGATAAGAAGGAAACACAAGCTTTCTTAGGTGCTATAGGTTTCTGGAGGATGCACATCCCTGAGTATAGTCAGATTGTGAGACCCCTTTATCTGGTTACCCGCAAGAAGAACGACTTCCATTGGGGCCCTGAGCAGCAGCAAGCTTTCGTCCAGATTTAGCAGGAGATCGCTCATGCTGTAGCCCTTGGTCCAGTCAGGACGGGACCAGATGTGAAGAACGTGCTCTACTCTGCAGCCGGGAGCCATGGTCTGTCCTGGAGCCTTTGGCAAAAGCTACCTGGCGAGACCCGAGGCCAACCATTGGGATTTTGGAGTCGGAGCTACAGGGGGTCTGAAGATAACTATACTCCAACAGAAAAGGAAATCTTGGCCGCCTATGAAGGAGTCCAAGCCGCCTCGGAGGTGATTGGTACAGAGGCACAACTCCTTCTGGCACCCCGACTACTGGTGCTGGGATGGATGTTCAGAGGAAAGGTTCCCTCTACCCACCATGCCACCAGTGCTACTTGGAGTAAGTGGATTGCCCTCATTACGCAGCGCGCTCGAATTGGGAAGTTAAATCGCCCTGGGATTCTGGAAATAATTACAAATTGGCCCGAAGGTGAAAGCTTTAGTGTCGCAGATGAGGAACAAGAGCCAGTGACCTGGGTTGAGGAAGCTCCGCCATACAATCAGTTGCCAGTAGAAGAAACATGTTACGCTCTCTTCACTGATGGTTCTTGTCGCGTCATAGGGATGAAACGGAAGTGGAAAGCAGCTGTATGGAGTCCCACTCAACGGGTTGCGGAGGCTACTGAAGGAGAGGGTGAATCCAGTCAATTGGCTGAAATCAAAGCTATTCAACTGGCCCTAGGTATTGCAGAGAGAGAGAAGTGGCCAAGGCTCTATTTGTATACCGATTCTTGGATGGCAGCCAACGTTCTATGGGGATGGCTGAAGAGATGGAAAGAGGCCAACTGGCAGCGCAGAGGAAAACCAATTTGGGCTGCGGAAGAGTGGAAAGATATCGCTACTCGGTTAGAGAAGTTACCTGTGAAGGTTCGCCATGTAGATGCCCATGTCCCCAGAAGTAGAGCTAATGAAGAGCAGCAAAACAACCAGCAAGTACATCAGGCTGCAAAGATAGGGGAGTTGAAGATAGATCTCGACTGGGAGCATAAGGGAGAGTTATTCTTAGCACGATGGGCCCATGATGCCTCAGGCCACCAGGGTAGAGATGCCACCTATAAGTGGGCACGAGACCAAGGGGTAGATCTAACCATGGACAGTATCTCTCAGGTTATTCGTGACTGTGAGACATGTGCTGCCATTAAGCAGGCCAAGCGTGTGAAGCCCCTCTGGTATGGGGGGCGGTGGTCTAAGTACAAATACGGGGAGGCCTGGCAGATTGATTACATCACACTGCCTCAAACCCGCCAGGGCAAGCGCTATGTACTAACCATGGTAGAAGCCACCACAGGATGGTTGGAAACCTACCCTGTGTCTCATGCTATGGCCTGGAACACCATCCTGGGCCTTGAAAAGCAGGTCCTTTGGAGGCACGGTACTCCCGAGAGAATTGAGTCGGATAATGGAACTCATTTTAAAAACAATCTTATTAATACTTGGGCTAGGGAACATGGCATTGAGTGGGTATACCATATCCCCTATCATGCACCAGCTGCAAGGAAAGTGGAAAGGTACAATGGATTGTTAAAAACCACCTTAAAAGCATTGGGTGGGGGGTCTTTAAAAAACTGGGAGCAGCATTTGGCAAAGGCTACCTGGTTAGTTAACACTCAAGGTTCCACCAACCGAGTGGGTCTTGCTCAGTCTGAGCTCCTTAATATAGTAGATGGGGATAAAGCCCCAGTGGCCCATGTCAGAGGTTTGTTGGGAAAGACAGTATGGATCAACCCTGCCTCAAGTACAGACAAACCCATCCGTGGGATTGTCTTTGCTAAAGGACCAGGTTATACATGGTGGATAATGCAGAAAGATGGAACAACACGGTGTGTACCTCAGGGAGACCTGATTGTGGGATGAGACTCATATATGAATGTCATTGTTTGTTGAATGTGAGACAGAAGGAAACTGTAAGTGTCAAAGGTCTGAGCAAGTAAGATGAGAGGAATGCATAAGTGTCAAAGGTGTGAGTAAGTGAAATGAAAGTTTTTTATTGTATGTTCACGATATGGGATAAGGGGTGGAGTGTCGTGGGGTGACAGCCTTTATCCCAATATCGTGTGTTGTGTCTGGCAGCTGTGCCTTTTCTCTCTTCTCCCCCCCCCTCCCCGGCCGTCTTGCTGCGGCGGGGCGGGGAAGAGAGGAGGGAGTGTGTGACCAGGCACTTTTGCTTTTTGGCTTTTGGCTGCTTGGCTTGGCTAGCCGCTTGCTTGCTTGCTTTCTGCTTTTTGCGCTGTTTTTTTTTTCCTTTTCTTTTGTTCTCTCTTTCTTACCCTCCCCTGAAGATACTGGACCGGCTCCGGACCTGACCTGAGAGCTCCAGGACACCCGGAACTTGCGAGAGAAGCTCGGCACCCTTCACAACACAGTCTGGTCTCTTTTCTTTTCCTGTGTTGGGGAGTGTTCTTTTGTTACTTGTAAATAAATAGGTTTTATTTTCCACTTTGCTTCTCTGAGAAATTCCTTCCCAAACCCGGTGTTGGGGGAGGGGTGGTTGGAGGTTTGTTTTGTTTTGGGGGGCTCCCTTTTGGAGATTTCCCCTAATTTGTCCTAAACCAGGACACCTCCAGTCCAAAGATGCTTCACTCATGTGGCTTGCTTGATGGCAGTGCATTATTTCACACGGATGGACTCCATGGTCAGATCCACCCCTTGATCAAGACCCCATCTATGTGTTGCATCCCTTCCAAGATGCCCTGCTGTTTCATGGGCCCATTGGGCTGTAAATAGCTCACCCTTTCTTTCCCAGTCTAGGTTCATCTGAGCTATTGCAATTTTGATGGCCTTATATATCGGTCCATTGTTTTGATCCTCCTCAGTGGAGAATCATAGCTCAGTCAGGGACTTGTTTATGGAACCAAGCTGAGTTTCTTATTTATAGCCAAATGAATTGCCCAGTACAAGCCAGCTTGTACTGTAACACCTCACTGGCCATGATGGGGCTGTTGAAGGATGAGCAGGTTCTGCTGATTACTCCTTGGCTCTCCAGTTGTCGAGTTAGTTCTTGGATAGGAGTTACAGAGTCTTGGTTTGTGTGATACTGCCACCAGTGCACTGTCCTGGCAGCAATTGGTAATTACAGGTCTTGCACTGTTGGAGATTTTTTCAGAGATGGCTTAGAAAGCAGCTGTGAGGAGCAGATTCTCACAGCCTGTTTCTGTGAACAGCAGAGGTTCTCAGGTTATTTTTAATTACAAGTAAAAGTGACAAACATGAAGGCCTTGAGAGCCTTGCACATCAGAGTTCTCAGGCAGCTTTATCATAACAAGTGGATGTTCTATCTTTGGCTGTTTTAGGAAAGCAAGAATAATTTTGAGAACCTAAATCTTGGTATTGGAAACATAAGGTGGAGTTGGTGTGTTATCTCTGACCTATTGTGAGCTCAGATTTTGCAATATGCATGAAGTGAATTAACACTGTTATAAAAAGTGCCTGATTGATGAATAAAGTGGAGTCAATGCTGACCAACGCAAGGTGGGTAGTCTCCCTCCAACTTCAATATATGGTGACCTCCTTGACGTGATATTGCAACACCACGAGAAGCTGGAGTAAAGGGTCGGGTTCCGTGTCCAAAGCTGCAGCCAGGACAAAGCAGCCGGAACAGCAGAAGCGTCAAGAAAAAAAAAAAAGCGAAAAGACGCCGAGAGACGCCGTGCTCCAGGACCGTAACAGACGGGCCCGGCCGAAACGTGCGGCACGAAGCCTAGAAAGAGCTGCAAAAGCGCGCTTAGAGGTAATGGGAAGGCAAGACGCATATGATTTTTTTATTTGCTTTTTTACAAAGGGGACAGATTAAGGGGATGAATTTGCAAAAGGATTTAACGGGACTTTGGACTGATGGCTATGCTAGAAGGATTTTCCTTATTCTCCTTACGGTTTATGACTTAACGGGATGGCGTGAATTCGTTGATTTATCATGGGAGAGCGGTAAACCTGTCAAGATGCTCAGCAAGCCGCGGGGGGCCGCGGCGGAAGCCGAGCCAGCCGCCGCGAGAACCGCCGCAAGAGCCGCCGCAGAAGCCGCACCGAGAAGCCACGCGGAGAGCCCAGCAGCAGTGGGAGCCGAGCCGCGGGAGCCGAGAGCGGCGAGAGCAGCCACGCCGCGCCATGCGCGGAGGAAGCCGCCGCGGCTGCGGCACGGACGGAGCAGCGCCAGCACCACCAGCGCCGCGGCCATGCCGAGTCGAGCCAAGCCGCTGCCGCGCCGTGAGACCAGAAGTTTGTTTTCGCCCACTCCGACATTCGCAGGGAGCCGAGCACCGCGGGGGGAGCGGGGCCGCCGCGGGGGGGAGCAGCCGTGCCCCGCAGCCAGCGCCAGGTAGCCACCAGCACCCCAGCGCAGAAGAAGCCGCGCCGAGCTCAGCGCGGGGGGTCTCGATCCCTCTCCCGACACGCACGCCGCGAGACCAAATTTACTCTTGGTAGCTCTGCTCTAATTTTAAGCTACTTAAACCTGTTATTTTAGTTTATATGTATTTCATACTCATTTTCATAAGCTTTGGGTTTTCTTTTTTCCTCTCCTGCTCAGACTAGTAGTAAGCCAGGTGAGAGAAGACTGCTGCTGTTCTGAAGTGGTTGATTTAGCTTGTTGATTGAAAACTTAGAGGAAGAATTAAGAAATGAGAAACCCAGAGGTTTCTGATGACATGGTTTTAGATCAAGCCCTAAAAGCTAAATTAAGAGTGATAAAGAAAAATAGTTTTGGTACAGATTAAAAGTTTTACTGAATTACTAATATAGAAGGTAATGCATAAACACAAACTTTAAATAGTGTATGTGTTTTAAAGATTTAAGCTAAAAAATGTCTATTTTACACAAGGAAAACATCTGTTGATGTGTTTCCTCAAAGAGGCATTTTATAAAATTGCTATATAATTGTTAAATAAGAATTGTTTCCTTTCTCTGGATCCAAAGGAAATGTTTCTTTTTTAAAAGTGGTAAAGTGGTGTTTCCTCCTCCAAAGCCACTTTTGAAGGTATAATAATAATAATATAAATAAAATAATAAAATATTAAATAAATAATAAAATAAAATCATGATAAATTGTGAGATAAAATAATGATAAATAATAAAATGAAATAATGGTAAATAATAAAACAATAATAAAATACGAAATAAATAAGATAAAATAATGATTAATAATAAAATGAAATAATAATAAAAATATGAAAAAAATTTGAAATAATTAATAATTTCAAATTTTAGTTAATAAAAGCATGGTTTTTAAAAGCATGTGATTAACAAAAACATACAGCATCTGATATTCATTTTGAGATATCACTTGCTTTCTATTATGATTACAGACAAACAAACTTTTGTTGACCAAAAGTTTTGTGTTAAAATTTAAATTATATTAAGTATAAGTTATATAGAATTTAAAATCAACTGATTTTGTTAAAATTAAGCTTAGGTAAAGTTAAGTTTTGTTAAGTTTAAATATTTTAAGTATTTTAAGTCTAAATATTATTAAGTTTGAGTGATGTTAGATAGATTTATGCTTTTATGATAGGCATTTAAGCCTTGCTAGCTGAGAATATTGCTTATAATGTAATAATTGTTAGAATTGCCTATTTTTATGTTACAAAGAGTGTGACAGTTAGCCCATAGAACTTTTCTGATTCTTGTTTAAGTTTTGTTAGAGTTAATTGATTTTACATATAAGATTTGTTGATCTTAAAATAAGTCTGTTAAGTTTAGATATTTTAAGTGTTTTAAATGCATGCTAATTTTTCACTACTCCAAATCAACCAAGGACTGAGAAATAACCCAGCTGATGCCATTTGAGCCAAATGACTAAAGGATTACAGTCTGTAAAACTGATCTTGAACTTTTCTGAGAAACCCAAGGAAAAGGTGGATGTGGAAACTTCAAGGACACAAAGGATCATTTTCCAGACTCGCCGTTCACCTCCTCCCCAGGTGCACATGAGGGAGGACAGCTGACAGCCTTTAAACCCTTTAGAGTAAAAGCCATTGCTCGGACCATGGCTGAGGGACCTTATAGAGATACTGAGTGTACTTTTGAATGCTTTGTTTGTTTTGCTTTGTATTCTTGGTGGTATTCAAGATATGGTCAGAAGAATGATAGAAAAACCCAGCATACCAAACTCCTTGTGCAAAAAAGAAAAAACCGGGAATTGTTGGAGATTTCTTCAGGGATGGCTTGGAAGGCAGCTGTGGGGGACAGGTTCTCACAGCCTGTTTCTGTGAACAGCAGAGGTTCTCAGGTTGTTTTTAATTACAAGTAAAAGTGACAAACATGAAGGCCTTGAGAACCTTGCATATCAGAGTTCTCAGGCAGCTTTCTCATAACAAGTGGATGTTCTATCTTTGGCTGTTTTGGGAAAGCAAAAATAATTTTGAGAACCCAAATCTTGGTATTGGAAACATAAGGAGGAGTTGGTATGTTATCTCTGACCTATTGTGAGCTCAGATTTTGCAATATGCATGAAGTGAATTAACACTGTTATAAAAGGTGCCTGACTGATTAATAAAGCAGAGTCAGATGCAGGTCAGAAGGATAGGTCGTCTCCCTCCATTCTTCAATAGACAGGAACTGATGCATCAGAAATTAGATGTATCATTTCTGATACATCTGCATGCATTTGCAAGCTAAAACAGAAAAGGAAGGGCAGAGATAATAAGGAACGAAGATTTTAAAATTGCACTGTGCAGAAGAGACACACGAACCACCAGTGTGAACACAGCTGGGAGATTCAGCTTGGAGATGGATTAGAGTGGAATCCATTCACTGAAGGTCTCTGGTGCACATGAGTGCAAAGACCGAGGAAAAAAGGAAAAAAAGTTTAATTTCTGAAAGCTATTTAGATTCCTGGAAGCATTGTCTAGAGACCTAAAAATCTAAAGCCTCAGAGAATCTGAACCTAAAACATCCCCAAGTGGATTGATAAGGTATGATGTGCACATCTCTGCTGTTTTCAGAGTCCATGAAATTGACAATGAGTGTCTGGAAATTAGGAATGCCCACCCAGATTTTATCTCCATTACTTTAAGAACACCTTAATAATGCACTTCAGGAACAGAACACTGACATTCTCACCCTGCTCTATTTACTGTACATTTGAATACAGGCTGGTAGAAAGAGAAATCAGGCTTTAATTTCTCCCCAAATGACCTGTTACACTTTCAGGTTAGGAGTAGAGGTAAAATTCAGCTAATCACTCTCTCTATGCATGAATATTCCACTAGTGAACTGACATACAGAACATCCTTTTTATCTTTTGTACCTTCCTAAAGGGTGCCCAGTGAACAGGACACTTGCATAAATCTCACAGAAAATCACCAAAATTGCTGAAATTAACACTCAATTCCATGATAAAAGCTTCTGAGAAAAGGCTTGACAGGATCACTGAACAAACTGAAACTTGGAAGAGAAACACACATTTCAGCACTGATCAAGGGGAAAGAAAAAGAAATGCTGTAAAAATTCCAAGTGGAAGGTAAGGAGAAACACAGAAAGAACAAGGCCCTGTCAGATGACCTGTGCAAGGTAACTTTGTGCCCCAGCACTGTTAGAGGACATTCCCTGACATTGGTGCAAGCAGCTGGAGACATAAATGCTGATTGATTTGGGGGCCACAGTCTTGATAAGTGCAGAGGTGGTTCAATAACCTGACATGAGGGAGTTCCCTCAGAGCAACTGGGATGCCAGAAAGTGAACAGCTCACCACAGCCTGGCCCGCTCGGCTGCTTTTCCTTCTGCCCCTCCTGAGGAGGCTCTGACATTTCCTCTTCCCTGATGGAAGCGCAGCTGCTGCCAAGGGAAACGTCCCCACGCTCACTCAGTGTTCCCTTTGCTTGCTGGCTGTCCCATCGGCTGTCCCTGTCCAGGAGCGCTGCTCTGCCCGGGAGGAGGAGCCCGAGCGAGAGCCTGGGAACATCGGCGGCTGCAATCCCTCCTGATCTAGCGCTGTTTATGGATGTGTAGTTAGACTTGGATAGTTACAAGTATAGGGATATTTACATACACTGACTGATATTTGTATAGGGATATTATGTGTGTACATTGTTATATTGATGCGTGTATATTCATCTGTTTACATACTTGTACAGCTCTGTAGCTGTGCATTTCTATTGCTGGGGATGTATGGATTGTTTTATTGGTCCATTGATATTTGTGTATTCATAGACAGGTTTGTTATGTTTGTATTATATTGTCATGTTATATGTCACGAAATATGTGATGCATGTTTACATCTCTATATTGTTATGCCTATATATGTATTTACTTCTATTTATTATGTATGGAGTTGTATAGTTCTAAAATTCTACTTATTTAGTTCTGGATCTGAGATTCTTTAGAGAGGGATATTGATGTTTCTGTATTTGTATATGGGCTGTGCGGTTGCAGTAATATGTAACAAATTTAATTGTTAAACTTCAGGAACTTCAATATTTCTGTACAGTGAGTTGTTGCAGAGTGCTGCAATAAAGTAATTTTTTTTCACTGAGGTTGATTTCTGTATATATTTACATAGCACAATACTCAGAATAAATTAGATTTTAAGCATAAATTGATAGTTCTGTGTTTTATTTTAAATTGCAACACAGCTGTTGCAATTTAAAATAAATTTCATTTTTAAACATAAGTTAATGTTTGTGTATTTGTACATTAGTAGTGCGGGTGTAACTATCTGCAATAATTGTAATGTTTCAACTGAAGTAAGTGTAGATTTGTGCTACCCAAGGCCATGGGCAGATGTAAATGCAGGAGGATTTTGGCCACACAAATCTCCGGCCATGCCCAGCACATGCCCCACCTGCACTCAGGCTGGGCAGGGGAAGCGCAGATTTGGGCTGGCAGCAGAGCCCCACGTTGGCTCAGAACTCGCTGCAGAGGCAGCTGAGAAAACTCCGGGGCTCCACTGAGCACAGAATCCAAGCAGCAGCCACCCAGGGAGGACAAATCCCTCATCCCACGGGCAGCTCTTTAGGAAAGTGCTCCAAGTGTCCCCCTGAAGCTCATCCCAGAGAGCAGAAGCCAGCAAGGAACCTGAGCCAGCTCTGCTGCCTTTGGCAGCACTTTGGCAAATGAGCTGCAGCAAGGGGGAGGCAGCAGCGACTGTGACTGCTGCAGGCTGGGGATGAAGGAAGGGCCATGGACACCAGCGCTGAGATGCCCCAAAATCCAGAAGGAGGCTGGAGAGCTGGGAATCAACTTGGCATTTCAGTGCCAAGCTCTCACAAGCATTGAAATGATGGAATCCCTTTGTGTGAAGTTACCTGGAAGAACTGACAGTTGCAGCTAGGATCAGCAGTAGCAGAAAGCAAAAATGTACAAACACTAGGAGATCATCTAATATCCCCCACAAGCAATGGCTTCAAAAATGATCTCATATATTCATTATTATATTATATTATATTATATTATATTATATTATATTATATTATATTAATCAAAATATATAATATATAATATATAATATATAATATATAATATATAATATATAATATATAATATATAATATATAATATATAATATATAATATATAATATATAATATATAATATGCATGAAATTTAATGCACATGTATTTTTTGGACAATTTTATTTTTTGATACATATTTTCATTTAAGATCTATATTTGAAATAGTCTTTCAGCTCGAGAGAGTGAAGATTTACAACAGTGCAAAACCATCTGCCCACACAGCAGTCAGCCCCTGGGTGTGTGCATGCACACCCACCCACTGTGCTTGCTCTTCTCAGCACCTCGGGGTTGCTGTGTGCACAGAATTGGGATGAATTTAACTCGACAGAACCACAAGTGGGGTGTTCAGCTTGTCATGAACACTCATGTGGCAACGAACAACACAGAGCTCTCAAATCACATTATTACAGGTCATTTCATTCCTGCTGGGCACTGAGGAACTCTTAAAAGACACAGAAAAGGGGTGGAAAACATTGGCATAATGCTACTGCTGGTGTCCGCCTGGAGGAAAATCTTTTGGGTTTCTTAAGGTGGTAGCTTTCAGTCCTGGGTTGACTATATGATGCTTTTATCCCCAATTGTCTCATTCTGTTTATGTTAAATAATAAGTTCTGTACCTTTAAGAGTGTTCCAGAGAGTGAAGGGGGGGAGAGAAGAAGTGCGCAGTTTGTTTTCAGACACTGCACTCACTCCTCCACATTCCTGCTCCTGACTGTGTTGTCTGCAGACAGACAGCGCGCGGGCAGAGAGCTCTTCTTTTGCTTTTTAGTTTGTGTTAGTTCTAGCTGAGTCTAAGAAGTTCCCTGGACTGTTTTTTTTTCCTTTTCTGTGGACCTCTTGAAACTGCTCTGGTCTGAACACCAGCAGAGCACCGGCAGCTGCAGCTGTGGCCCACCGGGCCAGGCCTGGCCTGCGACAATTCCAGCACCGGAGGGACTGATCAGAGACTGAGTGAGCTGAGCTTCAACCCGGGGTTTTCTCAGTTTGTCATCTCTTTTAGAGTGGCAAGGGGTCTCATTGTTTGATATTGTTTTGGTTTTATTGTTTAATAAACAGGTTTTTTTCCACCTTTCTCCAAGGAGGTATTTTTTCCTCCCGGACCAGTTGAGGGGAGGGGCCGATTGGATCTGCTTTTCCCACCGGAGCTCCTTTGGGGGATTCTTCCCCAAATTTGCTCGAAACCTGGACATGGTATATGTTAACGGGCAACAAAAAAGAATGATGCAAGAGATGCATGGGAACAATTTAGCTGATTTAGAAGCTAAAAATGCAGCTGAATCAGGGACAAAAGGACTAATAATAATGTTAACCCCCATGAGAGAAATGCATAATGTCCCCCTATTCAGTGGGACAGAAGAGGAAAAACTCCTTAAAACAAGAGCCAAGAGAGATAAGGAAGGGAAGTGGAGATTAGCAGATGGGAGGCAAATGTTGAATAAACCCCTTGCCAAGAAAATGCTAGAAGGCATACATGGAACAACACATTGGGGCGCACAAGTGCTAAGTGATCAATTCCTAAGGGAATGGGGCTGCATGGGAATTTTCAGGATACCTAAGCAAGTAACTGAACAATGTGTGATATGTCAATAACTGAATAAGAAAATCATGAGGAAAACACCCAGGGGAGGGTGAGAACTAGCCTTATGGCCCTTCCAAAACATCCAAGTAGACTTTACTGAGCTTCCCCAGGTACAATGGTGGAAGTTTTTGCCAGTGATAGTAGATCACGTGACTCATTGGGTAGAGGTGGTACCCAATGTGAAAGCCAAGTGCCAGTGTTGTGAGTAAAACACTTCTAGAATCAATCATTCCCCGATATGCGATGGCAAACAGGATTGATTCAGACTGGGGAACTCGTGTTATATCGAGGATATTGCTGAAAGTTGTTCAGGCCTTGGAAATAAATTAGGAAGTACACACTCCATGGCATCCACAGAGTTCTGGTTGGTAGAGAGAATGAATCAAACTCTTAAAAGAGCTCTAGCTAAGCTAATGATTGAAACCCAAATGTCATGGATAAAATGTCTCCCTTTGGCCTTACTAAGAATTAGAACCCAACCCCAGTCAGATCTGGGAGTGTCACCCTATGAAATGATGTTTGGGTTACCCTTCCTGACCTCACCCCAGAAGGTTCCCACCTGTGAGGGAGGGGAAGCCAATGCCAAGAAATAAGTAATGTCTATAGCACAAACCTTAGAAGGGCTAAGACATAAAGGGGCAATTCCTCAAACTACCACCCTGGATTTCTGAATCCATAATAATAATCCCAGGGATTGGGTGATGATTAAGTCATGGATAGAGCAGCCTCTAACTCCTCAGTGGGAAGGTCCCTTTCAGGTACTGCTCACCACTGAATCAGACATGCGAACTGCAGAGCGGGGATGGACTCATGCCAACAGAGTCAGAGGCCCAGGAGAAGAACCCAAAGAGTGGACTGTAACATCCAGGCTGGGTGAAACAAGACTGACTCTCAAGCAGAGATCGAAAGACAACCAGTAAAAAACCAACACACCAAAAAGTGGAGTCAAGCTTCCATCAACCAGCTCAAGAACTGTCTTCCTTTTTTCATTGGTGAGAATTACCAGCATCTGTTGAGGAGAAGTACATAAAGGACTGTAAAAGTAATGGGAGAGCTTCTTTAAGAAAATAAGACAAAGGAAGGACGGCAAGACTGGGTTGGCCCCTTTGTTTGCTACCAAGAAGGCTCCATAGCCCTCCTGTGGGTAACAACCCTGTAGGCATGGTAAGGTTGGGACAAAAGGCCATACCAGACCTCTGTCATTCCTCAGAGGTCTTATGTCCCCTTTTGTCTTTTACTTCAACAAGGACTGGAGGGCAGGACTGAGTTGGCCTCTGTGCTCACCCCTATGATACATTGACTATGGGTAGCAGCCACATAGGTACGGTAGATGGGAGTCAAAGCCATACTGGACCTCTGTGATGACTTTTTGTCCATTCCAAATAAGTGTGTCTAAGGAAAACCTGAGATTTTTTCTGCTGTTCCCACTGTCCTTGCCCACATCAACAGATGCTGGTATGACTCCTTCAAGAGAGAGAGAAAATTTTTTTTACCTAAATTTTCAAGCAAGTAACTTCTAGAAAAAGAAAAGGGGGTTTGTTATAGATCAGTTGACTTTCCCAATTAAGGGGTGAATATTAAATATATGTTAGGAGAAGTTTTGTAGATGTATAGTTATCCCTCCCCTCCCCCCTGCATTTTTATCACAGGATGGCCTCAGTAGTTGGGGCATTTGGGAGGGCCGGCTTGTTACTATAACAGCACCAGACCTGCAATCAAGGTGTAAGAAAGTGATCTCCACCACTGGACAGAGAAGAAGGAGTCGATTGACAAGACTTTGGGATGGGGCAGAGGTATAAAAGACAAAACATCCATTTTGTGGATGAGCACACAGTGACTGAATTCTTTTCCCGTGGTGCTGTATTCTTTCCTTTATTCAGTCTTCCGCTGTATTTTCACAAGGTTTTAATAAAGCATTTCAATTTTTGAAAGTAAAAGTCGTTTCTCACATGGGGTTAGGGAATGTGGAGCAAGGTTGTCAACAATGGATCAGCTCTCAAGGTAAACAACTTCTCTGATCTGGCCAGACCTCCTTAGGAGCGGCCCTATATCAATATCAATCACGGAATGCTGCAATCAGCTCTTCTCCAAAGAGAACAGTAATAAAATACACTCTTTAAAAGAGGATTACATGTTTCTTAGAAGCATTTTGAAATATTTCTCCCTAACTGTAAAAGGAAATCTTCCTAATGAACTCCGTTGGAGAAGAGGGAAACCAAGGCAGGGCCATGGTTTGTCAGGACTTGCCTGATCCTAATGAGCTTTGTGGTGCATTTAGAGTTGAGCTCTGGAAGTTCAGGGCCTGAGAGGAGATTGCAGAAACGTTTCCAAGAGTCAAAGTCAGAGGAAAATACAGAAGTGTCTCAAAGCATGAATGGGTCCCACTGAAGTCCATCCCAAACACAGGCCCCTCATAGACTCCTTCAAGAGAGAATTGGAGGCCAGGATGGCACAAAAACCTCTCAGAGATTCAGAGTGTAGGAAGAAAAATTCGAAGTACCTTAAAAACCTTGAGTATCTTAAAGCATTAATGAGCCCCACTGAGTATCAGTACAAAGCTCTCAAAGGACTCGTTAAAGCAGATAATTGGGGCCATGATTGCACAAACCTCTCACAGAGTCTGTATCAAAAGGGAAACAACAAGTACCCTAAAGAACTGAAGTACCTTGAAGTATTAATGCATCCCAGTGAATGTTGCTACTGACAAAGAATCTCAAGGGACTAATTAAAGGAGATAATTGGAGGATGTGATTGCACAAACCTCTCAGAGACTCCAAGACAAAAGCCAAACCCAAAGTCCTTTGAAAAACCATAGGAGTGTTAAGGAGCCCCCAGGGCCATGGGTGAGCAAGACTCCCCAGGGACTCCTTCCAGCAGATCCTTGAGGCCACTGGGATGTGGGCTAGGGGGGGATGCTGAGGGCAGGACAAGGGGCTGACAGTGCCCAGCCTGGCTGGGGCTGTGCCAGGAGGCCCCAGGGCCTCAGGACAAGGTGTCTCCTCACAGCCCTTGGTGGCACAGACCCTGCTGTGGCCCAGGGCACCAAGACTTGGCTTCTCTTTGTCCCCACCTGTCATCACTGTCTCCAGTTCTCTGCTCTGCCTGGGGCCTGGGGACACTTGCTCAGTTGTGTCCCTCTCTGGGACCCATTAAAAGTCCAAGAAACTTTGGAGTTGGATTCTGACTTGGAGTTCTGGAGAGGTTTCTTCAGCTCCCTCTCAGGGACTGATGTTCAGGGCATCAGCACAAAGCCCCAGAGGCTCATTAAAGTCCTGGTGCTGTGTCTGTGCTGCTGAGCTGGGCTGGGCTCCTGGCACAGAGGCAGCTCCTGGTAACCAAGAAGAGCTTCAAAAGCACATTTCTCTTGATGAGCAGCTCTTCTGCCAGCCCAGCAGGGCTGGGGCACTGCCTGCAGCCACCCCAGGCACAGCACAGAGGCACAGAGAGCTTCAATCAGTCAGGGCTGGGAAGGTGCTGAGAAGTGCCTGGGGCAGAATCACTGCCAGCCCTTGGCACAGGAACCTCTGGCTGCAGGACAATGCAGCTGCAGCTCCTGGAGTGATCTCCTAAAGCTGGAACATCCCAATGCCTACAGACCCTGTGAGTACATTCTCTGATTGTCTTGTGCAGAGCAGCCAGGGGTGCCCAGGGACTCTGGTGCCTGCCAGGGACAGCTCTCAGCCAGCCCTGGCAGCTGCTCCCAGCACTGGGGGACAAAATCTGGGTGGGAGGAGACAGCTGGTAAGGCTTGAAAGTGTTCTCCTTGTGTAGTGAGGATGCTGCATTGTTCAGGACTGCTCCTAGCATGACATTTAACTCCTGAACATTTCCAAGTAGATTGTACAGGGAGCACAACTAGGCAGGGCCTGCATGAAAGGGAAAATCCTGTTTTTTAATCTTCTGCTCTGGGTTGCAGGGATGAGAAATTGCCCATAGATATTCATCTCTCAGTTAAGGCTGAAAAAAAAATTCACATCTGAATAGACCAGGCAATGACAGAAATCCTCACAGGGCCCCTTACAGGCAGCATCAGTGTCGCTTTTCCAGCCTCCTCAGGGTTTCTCTGAAGTTGCCATCAGAGCCTGCACAGCCAGAGCTGCCCCTCGGCAGTGCCAGAGCTGGGAGGGGTCTGCAGGGCAGAGCTGAGCCCCCAGGGCTGGGCTGGGCTCTGGCAGCACTGGCAGGGCCCAGCCATGGGCACAGGGAAGCAGCTGCTGGCAGGGACAACTCCAGGCAGAAGAGCCCTGGGCAGGCAGTGGGGGGAAAGTGCCCCCAGGCTGTGCTGGGATATTTAAAGTCCTCTCCACACCCAACTATTCCATGATTACTTTTTTTACAGATCCCCATGCCAAGGCACCACAAATGTCCAACAGCAGCTCCATCAGTCACTTCCTCCTGCTGGCATTGGCAGACACGCGGCAGCTGCAGCTCCTGCACTTCTGCCTCTTGCTGGGCATCTCCCTGGCTGCCCTCCTGGGCAACGGCCTCATCATCAGCGCCATAGCCTGCGGCCACCACCTGCACACGCCCATGTTCTTCTTCCTGCTCAACCTGGCCCTCAGCGACCTGGGCTCCATCTGCACCACTGTCCCCAAAGCCATGCACAATTCCCTCTGGGACACCAGGAACATCTCCTACACTGGATGTGCTACACAGGTCTTTTTTTTGGTTTTCTGTGCAGCAACAGAGTATTTCCTCCTGACCATCATGTGCTACGACCGCTACGTGTCCATCTGCAAACCCCTGCACTACGGGACCCTCCTGGGCAGCAGAGCTTGTGCCCACATGGCAGCAGCTGCCTGGGCAAGTGGCTTTCTCTATTCACTGCTGCACACGGCCAATACATTTTCCCTGCCTCTGTGCCATGGAAATGTCCTGGGGCAGTTCTTCTGTGAAATCCCCCACATCCTCAAGCTCTCCTGCTCCAAATCCTACCTCAGGGAATTTGGGCTTCTTGCTGTTAGTGGTTGTTTAGTATTTGGTTGTTTTGTGTTCATTGTTTTCTCCTATGTGCAGATCTTCAAGGTTGTGCTGAGGATCCCCTCTGAGCAGGGACGGCACAAAGCCTTTTCCACCTGCCTCCCTCACCTGGCTGTGATCTCCCTATTCATCAGCACTGGCACATTTGCTCACCTGAAGCCCCCCTCCATGTCCTCCGTGTTCCTGGATCTGGTCCTGTCAGTTCTGTACTCAGTGGTGCCTCCAGCCCTGAACCCCCTCATCTACAGCCTGAGGAACCAGGAGCTCAAGGCTACAGTGTGGACACTGATGACGGGATGTTTTCAGGAACATTAAACTGCTAGCCAATTTCTGCAAATCATTTGTAATAAAAGTCATCTTTGATCATTCTTATTGGCTTCAGTGTGCAAGTTTGTTTTGTTTGCTTTAGTTTTTTCAAATTGTCCACAAAGAAATGACATTGTTTGTGCCATTTCTCATTTTGTTTCTCTCCACCTTCCCTCTGGCCACCAACTGTGTCAATGAGGGACTGTCTTCTGGGTGAATTTAAAGGAACTAAAGGGTCTCCCAACAAAGTTTTCTGCAGAGATACCCTTTTGTTGCCTTCTCTGGAGCTACAGTAGCAATGTCTGTGTGCAGAGATGGGGGCAGATCAGTGCTGGCACAGCAGCTCTGCTCCTGCTGACCACACCATTCCTGATCCAGGCCAGGAGCCATTGGCCTTCTTGGCCACCTGGGCACACTGCTGCCTCATGTCCAGCCTGCTGTCCATCAGTCCCTGCAGGTCCCTTTCTGCCTGGCTGCTGTCCAGCCACTCTGTCCCCAGCCTGTAGTGCTGCAGGGGTTATTGTGGCCAAAGTGCAGGACCTGGCACTTGGACTTGTTAAACCTGACCTCCTTGGATTCACCCCCAGGATTCAGGTTGTCCACGGCCCTGTGCAGAGCCCTCCTACCCTCCAGCAGATCAACACTCATACCCACAGTGGTGTCATCTGCAAAGATATCCTTGGTTCCATGGGGCCCTCAGTGTCACAATGGCCTCTTGGTTACACCAGGCCCTGCTCTGTCACACTGGTCTCCTTCATTCCATGGGTCCCAAAATGTGACAATGGACTCATTGGTTCCATGGGGCTTCACAGTGTCACAATGTTCTCGTTGGTGCTGCAGTTTCACAGTGGCCCCTTGGTTCCTTGAGGCCCCAGAGTGTCACAATGTCCCCATGGTCACATGAGGTCCCACACTGTCACAATGGTCCCTGTAGTTCCACAAGTCCCCTCAGTTTCACACTGGACTCCTTGTTTCCACAAGGCCACACAGTGTCACAGCATTCACTCAGTGTCACAACATTCTTTCAGATTCCTTGAGGCCCCATGGTGTCACTGTGGCCCCTTGGTTACACAGGATCCTGCAGTGTCACAATGTCCCCTTTGTTCCGTGAGGCCTCACAGTGTCAGAACGGCCCCTTGGATCCACTGGGCCCCGGAGTCTCCCAATGGTCTCCTTGGTTTTGCAGTGGCAAAATGGTGAAACCCCTTGGTTACACAAGACCCTGCAGTGTCAAATGTCCCCTTGGTTCCATGAGGCCCTGCAGTGTCACAATGGCCCCAGAGTGTCCTAATCTTCAGAGAATGACAGAATCAAATAGGCTGGAAAAGACCTTTGGGATCATCAAGTCCAACCAATGCCCTAACACTGCCTTGTTACCCAGACCATGCCACTAAGTGCCACTGGAGAGGGACAGTGACTCTGCTACCTCCCCCCTGGCCAGCCCATTCCAATGCCCACTCACCCTTTCTGTGAAGAACTTTTTCCTATTGCCCAGCCTGCACCTCCCCTGGTGCAGCTTAGGGCTGTGTCTTCTTGTCCTGCCCTCCAGCAGATCCACACTCACACCCAGCTTGGTGCCATCTGCAATTTGTGAATGGTGGACTTGATCCCCTCAGCCAGATCATCAGTGAAGATATTAAACTGGAGTGGGCCCAGCACAGATCCCTGGGGGCACCACCAGTGCCTGGACACCAACTGGGAGCAGCACCACTCCCTCCACTCTCTGGGCCCAGCCTCCAGCCAGCCCTTAAGTCTCCCAGTGAGGAGGGAACCTGCCCAAGCTGTGAGCTGCAGCTTTTCCAGAGAATGCTGTCAGAGACAGTGTCAAAGGATTTGCTGAAGTCCAGGCACACAACGTCCACAGCCTTTCCTGCATCCACAGGTGGGTCACCTGGTCATAAAAGGAGAGCAGGTTGGTCAGACAGGACCTGCCACCCCTAAATCCACGCTGGCTGGCTCTGATCCCTTGGCCATCCTGTGGGTGCCCTGTGATGGCACTCAGGGTGATCTGTTCCAAACCTTGCCAGGCACCCAGGTCAGGCTGACAGGCCTGGAGTTCCCCAGCTCCTCCTTCCAGCCCTTCTTGGGGATGGGCTCACACTGGCACCTCCAGTCCTCTGGAACCTCCCTGCTGAGCCAGCACTGATGGTGAATGATGGAGAGCAGCTTGGGGAGCTCATCCACCAGCTCCCTCATCCCCCTGGGATGGATCCCATCCGATCCCATACACCTGTGAGCACCTGAGTGGCTCAGCATGTCACTAACTGCTTCCTCCTTGATTACAGGGGCTGTTCTGCTCCCTGTGCCCATCTACAAGCTCAGGAGAACACTTGTCCTGAGGTAAACCGGTCCTAATATTGAAAATTGAGGCAAACAAGATGTTAAGTAGCTCAGCCTTTTCCTTATCTTCAGTTACTATATTCTCCATTGCATTCAATAAAGATTAGAGGTTCTTCTTCTCCATTCTTTTGCTATAATTTTTAAATAAAAACTCTTTTTTTTCTTCACAGAAGCCACAAGATTGAATTCTAATGGAGCTTTAACCTCTCTAATCTTCTTTCTGTATAACCTAACGACATCCTTAAACACTTCCTGAGCTGCTGGTCCTTTTTCTCCCTGAGTTCCCACATAGGCTTCATGCCCTGCCAGGCCAGTAATTTTCCTCACCTGCTCATCTTTTGTCATACTGGGGCAGGCTGCTCCTTCCCTCTTAAGATTACTTTCTTGAAATATGTCCATCCTTCCTGGATCCCTTTGTTTTTAGAGATGTTTCCCTTAAAAAAATCAGTACCTGATTGTCCGGTTTTCGGCTGTTTGGAGGGCCTGGAAAGGCCCGGAGTGGCCTTGGGGCAGCCCGCATATCAAAGGACGAGAAGAGGCTTCAGTTCTTCTTTCGGTCTCTATGTTTATTAATTGTTTATCTAAAAGATTTTCTTTCGGCCCGACAGAGGTCTGCTCAGCAGTAAGCCATGAGCACACTGTCTCGCCCTCCGGACAGTCACCTATCTTTATACCCATGGTTACGTGTACAATATTTATCATTTTTCCCCAATACCTTTTATTCTTATTGTCCGGTGCACTTTTAGTAATGACCAATCCCAAAGTGCCACCATCACCACAGAAGATGGAGGAGAAGAAGAAGAAGAAGAAGAAGGACAGGACACGCCCCAATTCCTCCATCTTACTTCTCTAAACCCCCCTGTACAGAAATCCTAAACCGTGTGTCTCACCCTCTAATTAACTAATCCCTTCACCATTCACCCCGGTGAAACCCTCCTATCCTCATACAGGTGTCGTCTCCTGTGTAGGATCAAAGTGCAGCCACCAGACACTTCTGGAACATTCCAGGACTCCCGAGCTCCCCAAGGGTGCTCTCGGTGACTCGGCACCTCAGTCCTGAGGTGCTGAGATCCCACAGGTAGAAGGGACTCTAAAGAGCTTGGAAGCTTCTCCTCAGTAAAAAATTCCCCAAGAGGCAAGGCCAGGTGGGCAGGCTGTGCAAGATGACCCATACCGGACTCTTGGGAAGGTGGCTGTAACTGCTGGTGTTGCTCTAGGAAGCCCAGCTGAGCTGTGCAATGAATGCTACCAACCCCTCTATGAGGAAGAAGTGAGCTCCTTGTCGAGAGTCCACATCAGTTCTAACCCTGATTGTGTTAACCCCTCCCAATGGGTCCTTTATCAGAAAAATAAGAGAGTGTATTGGATAGCACAGAATACTGCACCTTTTAGGCAGCCACTCCTAGGAGAGTGCCCTATAGGAGAAACCTGGTTGTGCTTTGAATGTGATGCTGCTGAAACAAGCTCAGCAGATCTAGTAAAAAGCAAAGAAATAGTGAAAATGGTAAGAAAAATTGTTTGTTACAAGTATTTATATGAGTGTACTGGAAAAGAGATAAACCCCTTTTTGGAACACATTTCAGGGGAGCTCCAAACCCCTAAGTTTAATCTCATCTGGCAACTGCATTGTTAGACTGATAAAACCAATTTTCTTATTGCCCAAAGAAACTGGATCAAGTTTGGGAGTTCCTATATATAATGATTTGGAAGAAATTAAACAAAACCAGGAAAGTGAAATAGAAATTGAGAAAATCCAAAATTGTAAAAGCCAAGTTCGGACCCCAATATCTGTGTTGAACAAAGTCATCCGGCTCCAGGCAGTATTAAAAATAAAGAATTCGATTATTAGGGACATTTCAAACGAAATAAAAAGATTGGCATGTGTAAATAATCAAGATCAAACTCCTACACTTGATCCCAGTGGGTGGGAGAACTTGGACATTTTCAGAAGAAATGTATGAGAAAAGGTAGTTTTTCTCACTGTGTGTAGACTTGGAGGATTGCTCTTTTTACTATGCTTATTTATCTGTTTTAGTAAAACAGTATTGGCTATACAAACCAACCTGAAGAAACCAAGAAAAGTAACAAGGTTAAGTAACCATGATTACCAAAGTGCACAAGAGATTTATAGTAGATTCAAAACAAAAAATTGTGAGTTGATGCGAGCTTAAGAATTTAAGCTCGATCAAAGAAAGGAGGTGGGACTGTTATGAACAAAAATTCGGTTAATATTTTTTTTGTGAGAAAGAGTTACAGGGACGCAGCCAGATCGGTCTCTGCCAGGGTTCTTAGTGCTTTGTTATTGTAATAACGGGTCGTTGTGGCTTATCGCTCCCTTTGTATCAGCAGAGCCTTGCCCGAGGTAAGTTGTACCTTTCCCAGAACAGTGAAGAGAAGAGACCTGGAGGGGGGGGGTTATGCAAAGTGACTCCAAAGACCAGAATGCTTTGTGGGACCCCGACTCCAAACCCACAGGGAAAACCCCAAAAACAACGAGCCAAATAAGAGCTGAGAGACTAAAGTGATGTCTGGACATGAGGAGCCAAGTGCTGAGCCTGCAGAGATGCGGAGCCCCTCTCGCCCTGAGCAGAGAGTCGTCCCAACGCCGGGACCAGGCAAGACTGAATGCTGAGAAAGCAAGATCTGACGGGGACATCACGCCCTAAAGGCTCTCACGAGGACTGGATCCCCCGGCTCTGCCCCTAGCGGATACAGCTACGCATATCCTTCTCCTCTGAGTCGCCCTGGGAGATGCGACGGGGACTGAAGCCCTGCCGAGCCACCCAATCCTGAGCTGATCACTTTTAATAAAGGCATTAAAAAGGAGAAGAAATCTCCTGGCCCTGTTTATTTCACACAGGGTTATGTGAAAGCTTCTAAAGCAGCTGCTTTGCAGTCAAAGAGCCAGCATTAATAGTCCTTGTCATCTATTTCCAGCTAAATCACACTTAGGAGCATTTGAAGGGGTTAGGAACGAGCGAGAGACCAGACCTCTGAGTGTTTTAGATGATGACATTTCTTTTTCTTATCTTCTACATAGATAGGAAGGGTGAGTTTGGCTCACATCTCCACTACAAGGCTCAGAAGGTCACAAGACTTGTAGTTTAAAGACCTTTTAAGTATTTATTGGCCAATAAAACATTGCCAACAAGGATATGTATGTTTCTGACCCAATCCTTCAATATTTCATCTTATGGACTCATGCTACAGTGTAAGCTTTCTTAGCTAATCATGAGTTTGTGACATAGAAACACAAAGCAGTGCATTTTCACCGTGGTGTTTATATTTAAAACTTTTATTTTTTCTACATCTTAAATTCTAGAAGGTGAAACTTTACTCCAATTAGCTTAATATGCCTGTGCTTTATATTATAAATCTGCAATCTCGCTTGTGCGCCTAAGTTTGGAAGCCCTTTCCAAGGTCTCAGCTCAAATCCTGTGTTTAACTCTAGGCCTTGGCTAACAGGCCCAAAGATCTGAGAAGCCCCTGCATTTCAGTTTCCAACAACACTGATGCTGTCAGTTCCAGAGTGCCCAGGATGCGTGTTGCAAGTCAACTCTGTCAGGATCAAGGCGGCTGCCAGGGGGCTGCTTGTGGCCTCTGACAGCCCATTGCTCAGGGCTTGCCAGCGCCCCAGCCCCTCAGGGGCTGCCCCAGCCCGGCCAAGCTGCCCGGCAGCAGCGCCGCAGCCCCACAGCAGCTCCAGAGCAGCCCTGTCCAGAGGCACCTGGGAGCCCTCAGCAAGGCAGCCAGCAGCACACAGGCAGGAGGACACGGCTGGCGCTTCCTGCCTGGCACAGGGCTTGTGGCCATCTTTGGGCTCCGCTCTGAGAGGGATCCCCGCAGCTGCGGCCCCTGCCCAGACGCTCTGTGGGCAGCACAAAGGCTTCAGCAGAACCACCAAAGGCCAAGGGGCTTCTGGCCATTTCCCCTGCAGCACTGCACGCCTGGGCAGCTGGCTGAGTGCAAGCACCCTTTTCATCCTCCTCCCCTAAGCCCTGCCGATCCTCGCAAGGAAAAGATCCTGGGAGTCTGTCTACTATACATATTTTTATTTACATACAATAGAAAAATTAAGATATGAACACAAAAAACTTGAATAAAAAGAAAATCCCTGCTGGCTCAAGTGGCCCCAGCAGACAAGACGCTTCCTGAACAACTTTACACAGAGTTCCAGCAGAACAGCAAGGCTCTGTGGCACAGGCGAGGCCGTTTCTTCCATGCGCTGCGGAACTCATCTTGCAGCTTACGCCACGTGGAGTAGGGAGCCCTCTGTACAGCCCGCAGAACGAACCCAGCTTCAGCTGACAGATTTCTGATGGCAGGACTGCTGTCACATGCCATTTCTTCCAGGGCTGCAAGAGAGAGGAACAGAGCCATGATCATATCCCGCATCTGCGGGAAGCCGAGGAGAGACCCCTGCAAGGGCCATCCCAGCCAGCTGTTGCCATGGCCAGGAGGGAGCAGGGAGCAAGGGGATCAGCCCGAAGCTGCTGGCTACAAATCCCCCATGTGGCCCTGAAATGTCAGTGTGCTCTGCCCACGGGAGCAGAGCCCTCCGCAGCCAGGCCAGGGCTTGCAACTCCCCCGGCAGCCCCCGCTGTCTGCCCGCTGCCCTCACTCACCAGTGCAGATCAGCTGCAGCTCTTGCTGCTGCCCCCTCAGGTGCCGCCCGGCCATGCCTGTGAACACAGAGCCTGTCACGGCCCCAGCGGCACAGCTCCCTGCCAGCGGCGCTGCCGGCGCTGTGGCCACACGGGCTGCTGGCCCGGCAGGGCTCAGCCCGGCCCTTGCCGCACGCTGCCGCCCCAGGGCACGGCTGCCACGGGGCGGGGCAGCAACAACGCCCAGGCCAGGCGGGGCTCCACGGCGCCGGGCCCGGCTGGCGCTGCCGGGGCAGCAGGCGGGGCTGGGGCCGAGCTGCGGCGGGCCGGGCCGGGGAGGGGAAGGGAAGGGCAGCCCGGGATCGTGGCTCACCCATGAACCTGATGGCCGCTGCTCGCAGGGACTCCTGTGGGCTCCGCAGGTAGCGCAGGGCCTGGCGCAGCTGCTCGGCCGCTCGGCTCCTGTCCTGTGCCAGCTGGAGAGAGCGGCAGGAGGGAAGGGTTGGCGCGGGCTCAGCCCCTGGGCCGGGCGCTGCCTGCGCCCAGCCCCGGCCTCCCCTGGCCGCACAGCCCTGAGGCGCGGCCAGCAGCCGCTGGCCAAGGGCTCCCGAGGGCAGGGGGCAGAGGGCCGGCTGCTGCCCGGGGAGCCGCGGTGCCAGCCCGCAGCCCCACCGGGCCGGGGCTCCATGGGCACCCGACTCGGGCCCACGGGAGCCTGGAGAAGAGCCCGCACGGCCTCTGTCTGCAGCAGCGGACAGGGGCACAGCTGCCAGCCCACACACTGAGCACCGCCCTCAGGGGCCTTCTCCGGGCTGAGGCTGGGGATTTGCGGCGGCTCTTACCAGGCCCTCGCCGAACCTCCATGTCTGATCCACCTGGAGCATTTGTTCAATATCCCTCCTTTTCAGGAATCTGGCTGCAGAATGCAGCGTTTCCCGAGAGGCCTGGAGAGCACCACAGAGGCACAGATGGCCCCACAGGCCAGGGCACAGGAGCATCCCAGTGTCACAGCCAGGACGAGGCTGCAGCCCGCAAGGTGCCAGGGCAGGAGGCAGCCCAGCCCCCTCCCAGGGGCAGCAGCTGGCCACAAGTGCTTACCTCAGCAACAATCTTATTCCCATCGTGGCAGTGGAAGGAGAGTGGGACCAGGCTCTGGCGCACGTGGCACTTCAAGGCCTTTCTTCCATCTTCTGTTACTAACTCCAGCATCTCTTGGAAGACACACATGGAGCTCAGCTGCACCTGGCTATCATCCTGAATGAAAGAAAAGGCAAAAGACCTCAGCATCAGCTGCTTCAGGCCCCCAGAGCACAGGCGTTCATCTCCACAGGGCACCAAGTGTCCGGGCAGCAGCCAGTGGCCGTGGCTGTGGGCACAGAGCCTTACATGGTCAAAAAGTGGCAGGAGCGCTTCAGCCAGCTGCAGGGCAATGGGGGTGGGTATTGGGGCACCATTATCCAGCAGCAAATATCTCAGTAGAAGAATGGTCATCCTGATCACATTGCTTTCATTTTCCTGCAGGAGCTCCACCAGCCTTTCAGTCAGGCCCCGCATTTTTTCAGCCTGTGTGGAACACAAGTTTTTGAAAAGCCACCCTGCTGCCACGGGGCCCAGAGGCCAAAGGCCTGTCCCGAAGCACTGGGGCAGCTGGAGCGGGAGGCAGGAGAGCTGGGAGCAGCTGCCCCAGCGCCCGAAGCCCCAGCAAGGCCAAGCGACTGCGTTGCCCAGCCCCACGCTGCTGCCTGCACAGCTTCAGCCACTGCCCCCTTCTCACCATGGAGGGATTCTTGCCCAGCACTCTGAAGCCTCTGAGTGCCAAATGACGCCTCTCCCTCTGCTCGCTCTGCAAGTTCTCTGACAGGATGTCTAGAACACTGTCACTGCATTCCTTCAAGCTGAGGCACTCAAGGACCTTAAAGGCACAGGGCTGTGACAGGGAGCCGGCCGGCAGGAGCTCAGAGCCGTGCCGGGCTGGGCCCAGGCAGCAGCACAGGGCATGGACACCGTCCTAGGAGCTGTGGACGTGAGAGGGCAGAGAGCTGGGAGACAGCTCAGGGAGGTAGTGCACCTGGAGAAGTCATGAGGGGACTTGGAAAGCTGTCAGATGGAGCAAAGTTTCCAGCTTCCCCAGAAAAGTGCTTCCCTTCCCAGTGCACTGCCATGGCCTCAAAGGCACCCAGGGACCAGCAGGCGTGGCTCGGGAAGCCATGTGATTCATGGGGGAATTGAAGCCTGGCCACAAGCTGCTTACTTGTTCTGGCCTGAAAGCACCCTTCTCCACGAGCAAATTCAGCAGGGTGACACTGGTCTTAAGTTTAAGGAGCTGAGAGTTTGCTCTGAACCCAGTGCCCATAGTGCTGGTGTCTTCCTACTGAAAGCTCTTGGTGAATTTGCAAACGAGATGTAGGAAGGGGCAGGAAGCCAGGGAGGTTGCATGGAGTGCTGCACACACGGTGCTGGGCTGAGCAGGGACAGCAGGCCCAGCCCACGTGGGGGTGGCTGCAGGTACCTGTGCTGTGCTGTGGAAGCGGCCACGGCTGGATTCCTGCTCTTGTGTGCGCTCCAGAGCTGCATCTGGCAAAGAGCGAGCGCAGCCAGAGCTGAGGGGCTGTGGCAGAGGCCGGAGAACACAGCCCAGCCCTGCACTGCCCAGGCAGGGAGAGCCCCGGCATGGCCCAGGGGATGGAGCACGGCCACTGCGGGGTGTCTGCCCGGCCCCTCTACCGTCCTGTCCTTGGGCATGTCTCCAGGGGATTGCATGGCATGGCATGGCATGCCGTGCCGTGCCGTGCCGTGCCATGCCGTGCCATGCCATGCCATGCCTTGCCATGGCGCCAACCTGGCTGCAGGCACCAGTCCTGCGGCCGAGCTCTGCTACTCACCCTCCTGCAGTGGATGGAATGGCACCACCTCCTCGGCCTCCACTGCTGGGGCAGCTCCAGGGCCTTCTTCCTCCTCCTCCACCCAGGCCAAGTTTGGCACTCTCGGCAGTCTCTGCTCCATATCTCTGATTGGATTTGTGGCCAATTGCAGGAGAGATGCCTTGGAAATGCTCCAAGTCACCAAGTCCTGCAGTTGTGCCTGAGAGCCACCTTCAAGAGAGAAGCCGCAGGAAGGCTGCAGGATAGCAAGTCTTGCACTCGGTCTCAAGGGCTCCTGCCACAAGGACAGGAGTCTTCTGTCAAGTATTGTGGTTTGCAGTCGAGGGCGCCTGCGGCAGGGATGGGAGATGCTTCCGAAAAATTCTCAGTCACCAAGTCCCACAGTCTGGCCTTGCAGGCTCCTGCAAAAGAGAACCTCGGCAAGGCCACAGATCAGCAAGGCCCGCAGTCTTTCCACGAGGTCACCTTTGGGAGTAACGCCTCGAAAAAGCTCCGGATAGGACACGAACGAGCGCGCTGTGCAGGGTCTCCTCACGGCACCGCTCTGTCCCGTCCTGTCCCGTCGCGTGCTCCGAGCACTGTGGCCTGCTCCTGTCACCGCCAGCTCCTTTGTCACCACGTGCCACAAAGGGCCCTTGGACACCCGGTTCCATGTCACAGTGACTGTGCTGCAGTGTGTCAGCAAGGGCCCTTGCACACACTGCCGCCTGCCCTGGGGCCGCCCCCAGCCCAGCCAAAGTGGCCCAGGCTGGAAGGAATGCCTGGCCCCAGGTGTCTAAGGCAGCCCCACAGGATCTTTAGGAAGGGCTCAGAGCATCAGCAAACGCTGCCCTGCTCTGCAGGCTCAGGGCAGCAGAAGGAGCCCCGAGGGCTGCCGACGCAGCCACGCTGGGAAAGGCACGGGGCCTTCGAGGGAAGCTGGCACAGCCGCCTTGGGACACGTCCCGGCCCAGGCCATCCTAATCCCGCGGGTGTGACTCGCACAAGGAACGTGTGGGCCCAGGCACCAATGCTGCTCTGAGCCTTGGGGCCCGGGCAGCGCTGCCATCAGCAGCTGGGGCAGAGTCCCTGCCCAAGCAGAGCTGCCACCCCCCGAGCCCTGGCAGCGCTGGTGCCCGTCTCCTGCCCCACAGACCTGTGCCCCTGGGGGGCTTCTGTGCCAGAAGGAGCCAAAGCCCACGTGCATTAGGGGCTGTGCTCCTTCCTTTAGGGGCTGATGGAAGAAGCACCTGGAGCAACTGCTGACACACTTGGTCTCTGTCAGATGATGTTGCTCCTTCCTGAAATGAATTTTTCTCATGGAAGGCATTGGCAGTAGCACCAGAGCACCATCCATTGCTGAGTTTCCCAGGGCAATTAGATTGCAAAGTAACAGTATGAAATTTCCTTGCACTTTTCTGACTCTCTTTCCCACATTCTGTGAAAAACGGAATCTGCCCAGCCTCTGCTATTCTCGGCTTAAGTTGCTGCATGTCTTGCTCTGGCAGCTCATGTCCAAACAAAACTGTGTCCCTGTTGAGCACAGCAATGAGCAGCCACAAAGTGTCAAGTTCCCCAGTGAACATCAAGGCAGACACGTGGAAGTGCAGAGGATAAGGATAACTTTGGGAGGAGAAGCTGTTCTGTGATGATGGTGCCCACACCCTGAAGCAGCAGCCAAGAGAAACGCTGGAAGCAGAGAGGCGCAGTTTTGGGCAGCAAAATAAAAAAAGATATGAAGCCATTATCTAGAATGCAAAGGAGTACTGCTGTTGGTTTTATTCGCTCTCATTTCTGTTTTAGGAACTTCTTCTTCTCTGAGGCCTTTGGGATCTTTGTCCCTCCACGGGGAGGGAGCCGGGCAGTTTTTAGTGGCAGCGCACACACGAGTGGGTGCCCATGGGTGCGGACCCCTAGTGCCCCCCAGTTCCCCCCACTGTCACAGCACATTCCCGTAGATGTCACCAGGTTCCTGTGGTCGCCCCTGGGGTCCCTGCAGCTCCGTGTAGGTCACCTGGGGATCCTGGAGGGTGGTGGCACGGGAGGATGCTGTGAGAGACACGGGCTGTGGGATCTGGGTGCAGTGACACTCGTGGGTGAAGTGTCCCTCTGAATGTGTCCCCCGCCTCGTACTCACCCCCTGCCCTCTTGGTGACCACGACGTGGGTGTACAGCACCTCCCCCTCCTCTGGGGGGGCTAGGAGATCTGGAGGGGCCCTGAGGGAATAAAGGGGGTGTGGGGGAGGGAATGGGATGTCTTGGGGTTGGGGTAAAATGGGAGAGTATTGTGTGAGTCCCTCACTCACCTTTCCTGGTACTTCCTGTCAGCTGCAAAGGAAAGAAGGGAGGGGTGACTGTAGGGTCCCCAAGGCCCTGACCCCTCTCAGGATTCCTGAACTCTGACAGGACCCTCAATTTCCCACAAGATGCCCAAGCATCCCTGAGGTCCCTGAATCCATGAACCTCTTAGTGCCCCTGACAAACTCAGCCTCAAGAACCCAAAGCCTAGCAGGGACAGAGACACTCTCAAACACCACCAGGGCCCCTGAAAGAACCCCCAACATCCCTGAAGACCTTCCAGTGTCTCCCCAGACTCTACAGCACCACCAGACAAAGTCACAATTCTGCGGCTGTGGGCACCGCCCTATCGCTCCCCAACTCTGGAGGCCTCTACAGCTCCCTGAGACCCCCGTTCCCCCATTGTCACCCACCCACACGGTGCCACTGGTGCCAGGCAACAATGACACCCAGGAGCAGGAGCAGGAACAGAAGGGCCCCACCAATGCCTGCGGCCACTGCAAGAAACAGAGGGGGACACATCAAGGTCACTCATCATCCCGGGGGTCCTGCACTCCCTGGTGACCCTCTGTGTCGCCACCTGTGTCCCTGTTTGTCCCTGTGTCCCGCGGTGTCACCTCCAGGGCCATCTCTGGGCTGAGTGCCCGGAATATGCGGTGCCCATCCTGTCCCAGCTGGTTGGTGGCCACGCACTGGTAGATGCCCGAATGTCCCACATCGATGTCCCTGAGCTCCAGGAGGGGACCCTGGGCCACCTCCTGCCCGTTGTGCAGCCAGGTGAAGGTGACAGGGGCTGAGCCCATCTGCACCGAGCAGCGCAGGGTCATGTTGTCACCTGCACGCACCTGGTGTGACAGGGGACTGAGGGTGATGGTGGCATTGGCCACGGGCACTGTGGGGACACAGACAGGGCTGACACCAGCCAAGGTGGGATGGGGGTGCCGTGGGTGGGGTCACTCCCAGCCCGAGGGTCCTGCTCACCCAGGACGGTGATATTCAGGGGGTCACTCTCGGCCATGTTGTCCCCGTCACTGACCCGGCACCGGTACTGGCCGCTGTCATTGTCTCCAAGATGGCGCAGATGCAGGCAAGGGCCGGTGCCCAGCAGTGCCCCCGAGCCCTCCCTGAGCCACGAGAAGGACAGGTGACCTGTCCCCGGGGCCACTGCGCAGCTCAGCACCAGGCTGTCCCCGAGTGCCACCTGTCCCCCTGGGGGCTGTACTGACACGGACACCCTGGTGGGTGGGACCCCTGTGGATGGACACAGGAGGGCTTAGGGACCCAGAAGGGATGGGGGACATGGGAAGGTAAAGAGGGGGATTGAAGGGGAGTGGAGAGGATCTAAGTGAGCAGAAGGAGACCTGGGAGGCATGTTGGGACCTGGGGACAATGGCAAGACCCCGTGGAAATAGGGAAAGACCCAGGCAGGGATGGGGAAAGGGGGAGAGGCTGATGAGACTCAGGGAATGATTTGAGGTTTAGAGATGGACACGTGGACCCAGGGAAGGAAGTGAGACCAGAAGGTGGAGCAGGGACCTTGGAAATGTTGAGGAATCCAGGGAGGGCTGGGGAGGACATAGAGAGGGATGAGGGATCTGCATGGGGGAACTGGGCAGTCCCGGGAGAAACCAAGAGGGACTTGGGAAATTTGGGGTGACCCAGGCCAGAGTAAAGGGAGGGATGAAGGATTCAGGCAGTGGTGGGGAAACCCTTGGAGGATGTCGGGCTTCAATGGCTCCATCCTTGCACTCACTGTGCACTGTCACTGTCACCAGATTGGACTCACTCCATAGTGACAACACCCGGCCCTTGCAGCGGTACTGGCCGCTGTGGCGCAGCTGCAGGGGGGACAGGGACAGCTCGGTCCCATCGTGGAGCCCCCCCAGTTTCTTCCCATCATGGTAGAAGGACACCCTGGTGACCGGATTGTTTCGCCAGCCCCGGCAGCGCAGTGTCACTGTGTCCCCCTCCAGCAGCGCCCTTGTCGGCACCTGAAGGACCAGCTCGTCTGGGGGACAGAGGAGTCCTATTACACTTTATGGCACTGAGTCCCCCGCATTGGGTCACAAGCAGCACACCAGGGGTCCCCAGTTCCAACACGTGGTTCCTCCCGTCCTGGGATGCTCTGGGATGTCCCCAGAGCAGGAGACGGCTCCTGGTCACACAGGAGGTGACCCATTGATTGGAGCCCACCCAGAGCTCTTGGGGTCCCTGCAGGTGCCAGCCTGGGGGCACCCACACCCCCCTCACCATATAAGACTGTCATGGAGAGGCTGAGCCCGGTTCTGGGTCTGTCACATGTGTAGGTGCCACTCTCAGTGACAGTAAAGTGGTCTGGTCCCTTTGGCCCCCAGCGCTGCCTGTCCTTGTACCAGATGGTGGCACCGGCCGTCCCCGAGCCCTGGCAGGTCAGTGTCACCCGGTCCCACAGCACCGCCGGCTTCCAGGGGGGCTCCACCAGGAGCTGGGTGGTCAGGGCACCTGTGGGTGACAGGGGGACACCAGCCTGCCAGGGCCAGCATGGGGCTGGCGACAGCAGGGTGGGGCCATGGCATCCCCCGAGGACTCACCAGCGAGGTGAAGGGTCTGGGCTGGAAGGGAAAAGGGACAGGGCTGGGTGGGGGTAGCACCATGGGAACAGTGGCACAGCAGTACAGGGTGTGGAGGCTGTCCCTAACTGTCCCCATGGGGACAGCAGTTCTTCTGCGAAAGTGTGTCTGGGTGGTCCCCAAAAGATTCTGAGAGGCAGGGGTACATGTCTGTGTCACAGCCACCCAAACACTATATTCCTGTGGCACAGATACCTTGGGAACAGGAACTGGTCCCCTTCTCTCCCTGCATCCCAGTTCCCTTGTCCCTACCCCCAGAGCTACCTGAGCCCAAAGGTGCCAGTCCCCACATTCCTGTCCCCACATCCCCATCCCCAAATTCCTGACCCCTGTTCCTTTCCCCAAAGCCACCCCCACAACCCTTTTCCCACCCAGGTCCACTGTGGGTAACACGGACTGGCTCTGCTGCTATTGGAGACCTCAGGGGACCCCACAGCCCCCCTGTGCCCCCTCCCCTCCCTATCCCTGGGGTGTCAGGCCCAGGCCCGGGGCACTCACCCCACAGGAGCAGTGCCACCTTCCCGGCCATCCCGGTGTCCCCAGCCATGTGCACTGGCTGTCACTCGCTGCTGTGGCCACCGCTCCCCTGGCTGGTGGCTCTTCGGATGAAGGGGAAGGAAGCGAGGTCACATCCGTCCCCACGTGTAGGTGGCCCTCGGTGGGGGCAGGGTGGCCACAAGTTGGGCACAGGCTGGGGGCATTCTGGGATAGTCTGGAGACATGGTGGGTGATGGTGTTGCCAGGAGTGGGGGGCTCAGGGAACATGGGGAATGATGGGTGCCCAGGAGAATGGGGGTCCAGGGGAATTGGGGTCTCCATGCCTGGGGAATTCAGGGATGGGGGTGCTGTGGGAACATGGTCCCCAGAGATTTGGGGTCATGGCATGTGGGTGTCAGGGTTGGGGGTGCAGGGGGAAAAAGAGGACTCTTGGGAATAGGGGTTCTGGGGGAAGAAGCAGCCCATGGGATGGGATCAAGGCAATGGTGGTGCTGGGCAATGGTGGTCCTGGGATGGGGTTCCCCAGGGAAGACAGAAACCAAGGTAATGGGGGTTCCATGGTTGGGTTGCCAGGGGAATGGGGGTTCCAGGGATGGGCAGTAGCTGGATGGGCACAGTGGTCACAACTCCTTCATGGGGTGCCTCAGATTTTGGGGTGACCCAGGGCCCCGCACAGCCCCCCAGTGCTTATGGGCAGGGAGGCATCCCTGGGTTGTCCTGGGAGGCTCTGTGTCTCTGTCCCAGACACCCCTGTGCTTTTGCCCATCCCCTCCAATTTCCTGGCTCAGCCATCCCAGGGAACAGCTGAGCAGGTAACAGTGGCATGGATCCCAGAAAGAGGAGAATGAGGGGATGGGGGATGCAGGCTATGGTTGGGGGCTGGTGGGGGGAAATGGGTCTCTCTGGCTGGGACCTCAAACACTTTCATTTTCTCTTTCCTGCAGCAGAAAGAAGAGGTCATTGGTTCAGTTTAGAGAATCTTTTTAGCAGTTGTTGTCTCATTAAGTCACTCTCAAAAAAACCAAACAAATCCTGAACAAACTGGACGTTTCTGTTACCTTTAGGAGCCCATTGGTGCACCCCACAGCAGCATTTGCTTGTGGATAACAGAGAGTGTGGAATCTCCCTGAGTGTCCAACAGCTCCATGGAATTGTTCCCTGCCTGCTGGGCAGCAGCCCAGCCCTGAAGGAAGCCTTTTCTTGGGCCACATTTAGGAACTCTCTCCATTTTGCTCAATCCCACCCTGAAACTTGACTGACTTCCCATGGAGGAAGAGGAGAAGCTCTGTCCATCCTTGGGACAGTGCACAGGAATCTGTGGAAATGCCCGTGTGTGCCTCAGGGTCTGATTCCCTGGTAAATCCACTCCAGCCTGCCCTGAATTTCCCTGCCTGGGCGCTCCCTGCTCCTGCTGTGACACCCCTGTTCCCCAGCCCCTCGTGTGCAGCCCCTGCTCAATATTTCCACACTTTTCCCTCTCTTCTGGTGTGCACATCCAGGACCCAAACATTCTTTCCATGAGGTTCCTAAGGGCTGACAGGTATTGTTCAAGAAGGAGGGTCCAGGTCAGGATGTTGAGCAGATTGTTGTGGGATTTGGAGTAGTTTTGTGGTTTTCTCAGACCCTTGGGCAAAGGCACAAAATGATCAATTGCTGCATTTCCAGACAGGTTCCCTCACAGCTGCCCTTGCAGGGGGCGTTTCCAGCCAGCCCTGCTCTGAAAACCATCAAAGGCCCTCACAGAGCCACTGCTTGGGCTCCCTTTGGGGTTTGTGCTTCTTGCAGGGCTGAGCAAACCACAGCCAGGCCTTTTTCCACCCACAGAATTCTCACCTCTGCAGCAGCTCTAAAGCTGCCAGAATCAAAGCCAAGGGGGCAGGGGGACCCTCAGGTGCTGGCTGCCCCCTGGGGCTGGGCAGAGCAGGGCTGGGCAATGGCCATCCCTGTGCAGTGGGGCTGGGCCATGGCTGGGCCCCACCCTTGCATTGACAGGGGACCCCAGGATGTGCCACCCCTGGGACAGGCACCAGGAATGTGCAGGGACATTTCTGGAACCACCACTCCCCGGGACAGGACCCTCCATGCCAGGATGTGTCACCCCCTGGGACCGGATCCCCCCAGGACAGGACCCCCCTGGATGTCCCCCCCAGGACCGAACCGCCCCTTTGCCATCTGACTCTCAGCACAAACGGCCTCTTCCTTCTTGTCCAGGGAAAAGAAAGTGAAAGTGTTGAGGGGGCGCAGCCCAACGCCTCCATCCCCCACAGCCTCCCCACCCTTCCCTGCACCCCTCCACCCATTTCCCCTCCCCTGTGTCCCCCAACCTCTTCCCTGCTCAGGTGCTCTCCAGGATTGCTGAGTCACGAACTGGGAGGGAGGCGACATGGCACAAAAGGGAGGAAAATAAGGGAAAATAGAGAAATAAAGACATGAAAAAGTGAAGGGCAAGGGAGGCCACAGAGGCAGAGCTACCAAGGACCCCCATGCCCAGGAAATGAGCAACCCAGGGGGCAGTGTTGGGCCCTGGGTCACCCCAAAATCTGAGGCACCCAGGAAGGGAGCTGAGACCCCTGGGCCTGACCAGCCACTGCCCATCCCTGGGACCTCCATTCCCCTGGAAATCAAATCATGGGACCTCCATTCCTTATATTCCTCTCTGTGATCCCCATCCCAGTACTGACATTCGCCAGGATCTCCATGGCCCAGGGCCCCCATTGCAAAGGAACCCTCTCCTGTTCATTCCATCCCCTGAAATCTTCCTTTCCCAAGAACCTTAAAACTCTCAGGAACCCCTGTTCCCACAGGAACCCCCATTCCCCCAGAATCCCCATCCCATGACCCCAAATCCCTGGAGCCCATGTTCCCCTGCGACTCCCATCCCTGAGTCCCCCCAGCCCTGTACATCTCCATTCCCACGGACCTCATCCCTAGGATCTCCCATTTCCCTGGACACCCTTACCCAGGTCCCCAAACGAACTGAGGCCCCCCACTCCTGGGAACCCCATGTCCCACTATGTCCCACCCTTGTCCCCAGCCTGTGCCCAGCTTGTGGCCACCCTGCCCCCACTGTAGGGCCACCTACGCATGAGGACAAAACGTGACCTCGCTTCCTTCCCCTTCATCCGAAGAGCCACCACCCAGGGGAGCGGTGGCCACAGCAGCGAGTGACAGCCAGTGCACATGGCTGGGGACACCGGGATGGCCGGGAAGGTGGCGCTGCTCCTGTGGGGTGAGTGCCCTGGGCAGGGGCCTGACACCCCAGGGATGGGGAGGGGAGGGGGCACGGGGGGGCTGTGGGGTCCTCTGATGTCCTCAATGCCAGCAGAGCCAGTCCATGTTATGCACACTGAACCTTGGTGGGACTGGGCATATATGGTAGTGTTGGGGACAGGGAGAGGGGGGCAGGAATTCAGGGATGGGGATGTGGGGACAGGAATGTGGGGACTGGCACCTTTGGGCTCAGGGAGCTCTGGGGATAGGGACAAGGGAACTGGGATGCAGGAACAGATGGGGACAAGAACGGTGAGGATGTGGCCATAGGGATGGGATCATGGGGAAGGGATCATGAGCTGGTGGGGGTGACCTGGGCCAGCATGGGCTGTGTCCTTGGTGCCCTTGTACCCAGGGTGTTCACAGTGTCCCCATGTACTGCCTCAGCCCCAAGTGGCCTTGGTGTCCCTGTTCCCAAGGTGTCTGTGCCAGAGGGATGTGGTGCATGGGTGGCTGTGACACAGACATGTCCCCTGACCATCCAATTCTTTTGTGGCCACCCAGACACATTTTCTAACAAGAACTGCTGTCCCCATGGGGACAGTTTTGGGACATCCCCCACACCCTGTACTCCAGGTGCTGCTACCCCTGCAGGGCCACCCCCACCCACCCACCCCCACCCACCCTTCTCCCTTCTCCTTTCCAGCCCAGACGCTCGGCCTCGCTGGTGAGTCCTCGGGGGATGCCATGGCCCCACCCTGCTGTCCCCAGCCCCACACTGGCCCTGGCAGGCTGGTCTCCTCTGTCACCCACAGGTGCCCAGACCACCCAGCTCCTGGTGGATCCTCCCTGGAGGCCGGCGGTGCTGTGGGACCGGGTGACACTGACCTGCCAGGGCTTGGGGACCACCGGTGCCACCACCTGGTACAAGGATGGGCAGCTCTGGTGGCAGGAGGGACCTGATAACTTCACTGTCACCGAGAGAGGCACCTACATGTGTCACAGACCCGGCACTGGGCTCAGCCCCCCTGTAATGGTCTCAGATGGTGAGTGGGGATGTTAAATGATCAGGGTGACCCCTGACAAGTCAGAGTGGACTCCACTCCTTAGGTGGCATCACACCCTTGTGTGGCAAGAGCCTGTGCCCTGCACACAGGGACATCCCAGTGCACCCAGATGTTCTCAGGGTCACAGGGACTACCTCGGACCTGTCTTGAGCCCCTTGATGAGAGGGGACCCTCCTGTCCCACAGATGATCTGGTGCTGCAGGTGCCAACAGGGGTGCTGCTGGAGGGGGACACGATGACACTGCGCTGTCGGTGCGGCCATTGGAACCACACAGTCACCAGGGTGCGATTTTACCAAGACGAGAAGGAAGTGAGGGGGTTCATCAATGGGACCGAGCTGCCCCTGTTCCCCCTGCAGTTGCACCACAGTGGCCACTACAGCTGCGGGGGCTTGGTGGGGTCCTGGCAGTCACGGTCAGCAGCAGTGGCAGTGACAGTGCATGGTGAGCACTCCCATGGCTGGAACTCCAGTCTCCTGACACCCCCAATGACCCTTCACAGCAGGCTCAGAGTCACAGTCCTCACCTCCCCTCTCCTACCCTGAGCTCTACCTGGTGCCTGTGCTGGAGGGACCCCTGAACCCACCATGGGGTCCCTCCTGACTCTCAGCTGCCTAAGCACCCCCAGCCCCTGTGGCCCCGAGCCCCCCTCCTGCACGTGTTCTACCAGGAAAGGCAGGTGGTGGGGGGCCCGCAGGGGTCCCCGCAGCTGCTGGTGCCCACCGTGGGGGTCTCCCACTCGGGTAATTACAGCTGCCAGGTGCGCTCCAAGTGGGGGCGGTGCGGAAGAGCAGCGCTCGGCTCCGTGTCACGGTGCGCAGTGAGTGTGGGGATGGGCACAGGGAACTCCCACATCCTGCTAGGGACCCCTGCCCTGGGCACCTCCATGTCCCCCAGACACATTTCTTGGGTCCTTCCATCACTCTACATGTCCCCTCACCCTTCCGTGGCGTGACACCATCCTAAACATCCCCCACCACACCAATCCCTGCCCATCCCCATGCCCCCTCACCGGCTGCCAGCCCGTGCCTGTGGCCTCAGCCCTGTCTCTGTCCCTGCAGTGCCTGTGGACAATGTCACCATCACCCCCGGTGTCCTGGAAGTGACACCACAAGATAAATGGACTCACAGGGAAACAGGTGGGGTCCCTCAGGTTCGCAAGGGAGTGCAGGACCCCTGGAGTGATGGGCAACCCTGATGTGTCCCCCTCTGTTTCTTGCAGGGGCCGCAGGGATCGGTGGAGCCCTTTTGTTCCTGCTCCTGCTCATGGGTGTCATTGTGGCCTGGCACCGATGGCACAGTGTGGGTGGGTGACAATTGGGGGCACAGGGGTCCCAGGGAGCTGTAGAGGCCCCCAGACTTGGGGAGCAATAGGGCAGCACCCACAGCCCCAGAAGTGTGACCTTGTCTGGGGGTCCTGTCGGGTTTGGGGAGGTGCTGGAGAGTCCTGGAGGGATGTTGGGTGTTCTTTCAGGAGCTCTGGGGATGTCGGGGGAGGGTTTCTGTCCTGCTGGGCTTTGAGTTCCTGAGGCTGAGTTGGTAAGGGACACTGGGGAGGTTCATGGATTCTGGGGGCCTTCAGGGATACTTAGGGGTCCTGAGAGAAATTGAGGGTCCTGTGGGGGTTCAGGAATCCTGAGCGGGTTCAGGGCTCTGGGACCCTGCAGTCACCCCATCCCTCTTTCCTTTGCAGCTGCCAGGAAGCAGCAGGAAAGGTGAGTGGGGGGCTCAAACCACACTCTCCCCTTTTACCGCAGCCTCCAAGCCCTCCCATCCCCTCTCCCACACATCCCCTTTATTCCCGCAGGGCCCCCTTGGATCCCCCGGCCCCCCCAGAGGAGGGGGAGGTGCTGTCACCCACGTGGTGGTCACCAAGAGGGCAGGGGGTGAGTACGGGGGGGACACACACAGAGGGACACGTCACCCACGAGTGTCACCTCACCCAGATCCCACAGCATGTGTCTCTCGCATGGTCCCCCTGTGCCACTACCCTCCAGGATTCCCAGGTGACCTACGTGGAGCTGCGGGGACCCCAGGGGCAACCACAGGAACCCGGTGACATCTAGAGGAATGTGCTGTGACACTGGGGGAAACTGGGGGGCACTGGGGGTCCCCACCCATGGGCACCCACTCATGAGTGTGCTGCCACTAAAAACTGTCCCTCTCCCTCCCAGTGGGGGCACAAAGGTGCCAAAAGGCTAAGAGAAGAACAATTTCCTGCAACAGTAATGAGAGAAAATAAAACCAACACAAACCGGAACAAGGTTCAGCGTCCAAATGGTCACACGCAGAACGATTTCCAGGCAAAGCCAACTGAAAAGGAACAAACCCTGAACACTTCCCCAAGCACGTTTCCTCCACCAGCGGAGCTGGCAGGGCCCTGGACTTTCTTTGCTCTGATGGCCAGAGCTGCCATCAGGAGGCTCTTGATTCTCTTGTCCCCTGTCCCTTACCCCTCCTCTGAACTTTTCCCCACACGATGCTCTCACAAAGGCCGTTTGGGGGTTCCAGAGCCTCCCCCTTTTCCAAGGCAGTCGGGATCAGGCCATGGTGCAGGGTGAGGTGTCAGAGAGAGGAAAGTTCATTTGGAGGCATTTGGACAGTTGTGTGTGCAGGATGGTAGCTTGCTTTTGTGAGATAGGGCTCCATCTGTCATCATTGTGTCAGGTGGACAGTCTGTGGGACAGTGTTGCAGGGATGGGTCAGCCTTGCTTTTGAGTGAGATGGGCTCCATCTGTCATATTGTGTCAGCCGTGGCACATGGGGACAGTGTGAGCTCTGCCAAAGCCAGTCTGAGGGCCAGGTGACCGAAGTGCTAGCTGGGAGAGGGCCTTGGTGCCTAACTGCTTAAAAGCCAGAGTATGAGGCAGCCAAGTCCTTGACCATGTCTGCTCTTGGGGTGTCTGTCCCATCCACTCTGGAACCCAGGAGTTGGCAACTCATTTAAATGAGAAATATTTGCCAAGGAGAGTGGGAGTGTTCTCGGAATGGAAAGGAGACCCATGTCTAAAATCTTTAAATTTGAAAATGATTTGGCTTTCAGGCAAAAGTGCAGGAGAAGAAATAACAGCTCTTTACTGGGAAATTTATAAACCAGAACAGAACAAACAACACAAACCCTGAACTTTCCCTCCCGCTCAGCGCTGTTGGTTTTTGTGGCAGTTATAACCACGGCCAGCAGGGGGCGCTGCAGGGAGCACTCCCGGCCAGCAGGGGGCGCCCTGGTCCAGCTCCATCCCCTCAGGGGCCATGGCGGCCTCGGACGGGAGGGAGGAGGGGAAATCGCTCCTTTTGCAAACTCACGGGCACCAATCGGTCCCGGCACCACCACCGGCAGCGGGCAGAAGCCGCCAAGGCAGCAGGTTGGATCCCAGTGCCCACTGGCAATGTAGCCATGTCCCAGGGCCAGGCACATGCCCTGCGTAACACCCATGACTGCTCTCCATGATCCCGAATGGAAGGAAGGCAGTGCCTGACACCAGGAAGGTATCGAGTCCACAGAAGCACCTCTGGTGGATTTGTGCCACAATTCCTGCAAACCCTCAGCCTTTCACTCCTTTTTCCTTTTCCAGCCCTGGTACAGCAGCTCTGTCAATGTTGATTTACCTTGGGATTGTCAGCACTGAGCACCTGAGGAAAGCTGGTGCTCAGTGCTGACTCTGCCAGAGCTTGTCCGGGGCCTCCAGAGCATGTTTGCAGTTCCTGCTCTTCCTTGGCCACTGCTGATCCCCACACAGTATCCCCACAGTGAGGAGGAGTAGAGCAGAGCCACAGCCCCAAGGGCTCTGAAGTTGCAGCTAGAGCACAGGGACTGCCAAGGCTGGGAGCAGTGCCTTGGGACAACAAAATGGGGCAAACTTGGATCTGTGTAGATCAATGCCCCTGTTCTACTCTGGGAGCTGCAGACCCTTACAGAGTTGTTGTAATTAGGGACAGGATTCCTGTAATTTAACCATGCTCCTAAAGCATCCCTGTGCACAAACAGAGAGCTCCACTGCCTCTCCCAGGCATTTTGCGATTCTGTGGCTGAGGCGGGAGCGGCTGGATGAGGAGACCCACAGGAACAGCACCTGGCCATGCAGGTGGAGCAGGAGCGCTGCGAATTCCGCAGGGTGCTCAGGTGAGGCCCACGGGGCAGGGACATGTGGGGCACCACTTGCCATTCCTGCTCCACTCAGATTTTAGGACAGAGCAGTGACACCCATAGGGCTCCCAAACCCCTCAGGGCTCAGGCGCAGCCTCAAAGGACGTCCTGGCCCAGGCCTTGGGGATGATTCAGGTGCTCCTGGGCTCGTTCCCAACAAAGGGCAGTGCTCCAGGAGCAGTTGGCACATCCCGAAGGAGCTGCCCGGGGCTGCTGGAGCCCGAGTGCTGCGGGCAAGGACGGCCTGAGGGAGCCGGGCCCCGCTCAGCCGGCGCTGCCCCAGGAACGTCTCATCCTGCAGGAGCTCGGCAGCCTCTGCCGGTGCCGGCCCCGGGGCTGTCGGGGGGCACGGCCGGAAGGGGCCGGGGGGCAGCGGGTGGGAGGGGCCGGGATGGAGAGACCGGGACCCCACTGGGGAGCCCCGAGCGTGGAGGGAGCGAAATGGCGGAGGGGAGACCCCGGGACAGGGGGGAGCAGAGACCCTGCGGGGGGGTCTGCAGAAAGGAGGGACCTCAATGGTGGTCCGGGTGCACCGGGAAGGGCCCAGCTGCCATCGTGCTGCGAGTGCCGGGACGGTCACAGGGTGTCCGAACCGACTGTGGCAGCGTGCCCGAAGCCACTGTCGCGATGTGTCGGGACCGAGCGTTGCCAGGGTAAGGCCCCCACAGCTCCGGGAAGTGGAGGGGTACCCTGGAAGGGGTGCAGCAGGGGCAGGGCAGAGCCCTGTCTATTCCCTGTGCCCTGTGCAGGTGAGGAGGGCAGGGAAGGAGGAGCTTTGGGAACACCTGGAATCCAGACAGGGTCACTCCCCACAGCCCCACCACAGCTACAGGGCACAGCCACTGCTCAATATTTCCATACATTTCCCTCTTGTTTGGCAGCCGATCCAGAACCCAAACTTTCTTTCCATGAGGTTCCAAAGGGCTGCTGGTTTTGTTCAAGAAGGAGGACCCAGTCAGGTTGTTGAGCAGATTGTTGTGGCATTTGCAGTAGTTATGGGGCTCTCTTAGTCCCTTGGAGACAGGGAGTAAATGATCAATTGCTGCATTTCCAGACTGGCTCCCTCTCAACTGCCTCTGCAGCGGTGGTTTCCAGCCAGCCCTGCTCTGAAAGCCATCAAAGGCCCTCACAGAGCCACTGCTTGAGCTCCCTTTGGGTTTTGTGCTTCTTGCAGGGCTGAGCAAACCACAGCAGGCCTTTTTCCACCCACAGAATTCTCACCTCTGCAGCAGCTCTAAAGCTGCCAGAATCAAAGCCAAGGGGGCAGGGGGGACCCTCAGGTGCTGGCTGCCACCTGGGGCTGGCCAGAGCAGGGCTGGGCAATGGCCATCCCTGTGCAGTGGGGCTGGGCCATGGCTGGGCCCCACCCTTGGATGGCCACTGGCTTCAAGGAGCAGGAATTTGGGAGCTCCTTCCTGGCTGGGGCTCCATTCCCCAGCTGCTCTTGCCGGCTCAGATCCTTCAGAGGATGAGCAAGAATGGAGAAGTCTGGACCCGCCCGGAGCTGCCATCCCCCAGGACAGGAGCCCCTTGTCCAGCATGTGTCCCCCCTGGGACAGGATCCCCACAGGACAGAACCCCCCCCCCCCCCCCGTGTGACACTCAGCACAAACGGCCTCTTCCTTCTTCTGCAGGACAGAAAAAGTGAAAGTGTTGGGGCACACAGCCAGACACCCCCATCCCCCACAGCCTCCCCAGCCCTCCCTGCAGACCCCTCACTGTTACTTGCCCCACTCTCGGGTTCCCCCAACCCATTCCCTACTCAGTTGTTTCCCAGAATAATCAAGGAACAAACTGGGGCATTGTGAAATTGAGGGATCAAAGGGAGGAAATGGAAATGAAGAGTGGAAAAAGCCCCTGGGAGCTGGGGACACAGAGACTCAGAGCCCCTCGGAATCTCCCTGGCGTCACCCCCAGGCCATTGGCACACTTTGGGGGCTGTGCTGGGCTGTGGGTCACTCCAAAATCTGAGGCACTCAGGGAAGGGGCTCCAAACCATGAACCCACCGAGCCACTGCCCATCCCAGGCACCCTCATTCTCCTGGGAACCCAACCATGGGACCCCCATTGCTTCAGTGCCCCTGTCCCAGGGACTCCATCCCAGTACTCACATTCCCCAGGATCTCCATGGCCCAGCACCCCATTCCCAAGAAACCCTCTCCCATTCATTCCATCCGCAGAAATTCCTCTTTCCCCAGAACCTTGATTCTCCCAGGAACCCTCATGCCCACTGGATCCCTTATTCCCCTGGTACCCTCATCCCCTGGACAACCATCCCCTGACCCCAAATCCCTGGAGCCCTCATTGTTCTGGGACTCCCATCGCTTAGTTGCCCCAGCCCTGGGCACCCCCATTCCCATGGCACCTCCATCCATGGTGACTCCCACTCCTCAGAATCCCCATTCCCAGGGACCCAAACCCTTGGGCTCCCCATTCCCCTAGAACCCATCCCTGGCTCTCCAAACACCCTGTGCCCCTCACTCCTGCCAGGCCAATGTCCCACCTTCTGCCACTCTGTCTTGTCCCCATCCTGTCCCCTCCCTGCCCACAGCCTGTCCCCAGCTTGTGGTCACCCTGCCACCACCAGGTGCCACCTACGCATGAGGAAGAGACCTGACCTCGCTTCCTTCCCCTTTGGCCATAGGGCCACCACCCAGGTGACAGCCACCCTGGCAGCGAGTGACAGCCAGTGCACATGGCTGGGGACACCGGGATGGCTGGGAAGGTGGCGCTGATCCTGTGGGGTGAGTGCCCTGGGCACGGGCCTGACACCCTGGGGATTGACCCCAGCGCTGCAGAGACCAGTGGGGAGGGGGCACAGGGAGTGGGAGAACATGTCGGTCACTGAGGTGCAATTCTGCTATGAGGACAAGGAGGTGTAGGGGTCCCTCAATGGGACTGTGCTGTCCCTTTCCCCTCTGCAGCTGAACCACAGTGGACGCTACCACTGTGGGGGCTGGGTGAGCTCCAACATGGTCCTTGTGGATGCTCTCAGCACCAGTGACAGTGACAGTGCACAGTGAACACTCCACGGCTGGAACTCACATCTCCTGACACCACCAACACCACCTCCCAGCAGACTCAGAGTCACAGTCCTTAGCTCCCCTCTCCTTCCCTGAGCTCTTCTCGGTGCCGGTGCTGGAGGGTCCCCCAAGCCCACTGTGGGGTCCCTCCTGACTCTCAGCTGCCTCAGCACCCCCAGCCCCCTGCGGCCCCGAGCCCCCCTCCTGCTCGTGTTCTACCGGGACGGGCAGGTGGCGGGGCGCCCGCAGGGGTCCCCGCAGCTGCTGGTGCCCGCCGTAGGGGTCTCCCACTAGGGCAATTACAGCTGCCAGGTACGCTCCAAGGGGAGGGATCCGTGAGGAGGAGCAGTGCCCGGCTCCACATCACGGTGCACTGTGAGTGCAGGGATGGGCATGGGGAGTCCCCAGAGACCCCCTGGGTCCCCTTCCTGGGTACCTCCATGTCCCCCTGACATGTTTATTGTGCCCCTTTGCCTCTGCCCTCAGTCCCTTCACTCCTCTGTGGTGTTACTCCAATACCCAAAGTCCCCCATCACACCCATCCCCCTCATCCCTATCCCCTCAAACTGGCTGACAGCCCCTCCCTGTGCCCTCAACTTTGTCTGTGTCCCTGCAGTGCCCGTGGCCAATGTCACCATCACTTTAAGTCCCCTGTCACATCAAGTGCACGCAGGTGACAACGTGACCCTGCGCTGCTCGGTGCAGGTGGGCTCAGCCCCTGTCACCTTCACCTGGCTGCACAACAGGTAGGAGGTGGCCCAGGGTCCCCTCCTGGAGCTCAGGGCTGTTGATGTGGGACATTCGGGTACCTGCCAGTGCACGGCCACCAACCAGCTGGGACAGGAGGACACCAGGCTCTCAGACCAGAGCTGGCACTGGAGGTGACACCTGACTCACGCTGGGTCACAGGTGAGGTCACACAGGGTCACCAGGGTGTTCAGGATTCCCAGGGTTCAGGGTGACCCTGGTGTGTCCCCTCTGTCCCCAGCAGTGGCAGTGAATGTCAGCAGGACCCTCCTGTTCCTGTTCCTGCTCCTGGCTGTCATCGGAGGCTGTCACTGGTGGCACCACTATGGTGGGTGACAATGGGGGGGGGATTGGGGTCCTGGAGTGAGGAGGAGCCCCAAGAGTGGAGGCAGATATCAGCAGCACCGAGGGCACCTGAGCTGGGGGACATTGAGCCTGCAGTGATCTCAGCTGGGGTTCCTGGGGGATTTGGGGGATATTTGGAGAGTCTTAGTTGTGCTCTAGGGCCATCCCCAGATGGGCTTTGAGGAACATTGTGGTGCATTGTGAGTTCCTGGAGGGTTTGGAGAGCTCCTAGAGGGCTGTGCTGGGATGTTGGAGGATCTTTGTGGGTCCTGTGGGAGTTTGGGGGTCCCCCTCTCTGCCATGCTTGGGGTTGTGGGGGCTCAGAGGGTTGGGGACACCAGGGGGACTGGGGGCACTGCGATGGTGCAGAAGTTCCAGGAGGTACAGGGATGATCGGAGTGTCCTGGGGGAGTCAGGGATCCATTGGAATTTGGGGCTGCAGTGGGAATATGGGGATCCCGTGGGTGGTTGGAGCTGCCGCGGTCCCAGGAAGGATCAGGGGTCCCAGTGTCGCCACGGTCACCCCCTCCCCTTTTCCTTGCAGCTGCCAGGAAGCTCCAGGACAGGTGAGTGGGGGGCTCTGGCTGGGATTCCCCTCTCCCCCTCCCCAGACATGACCCCCCCCTCCCATCCCCACAGGATCCCCTGGGAGGAAGGGGCAGTGCTGAACCCCCCACATTGTGGGCACCGAATGGGCAGATGGTGAGTACAGAGGGTGACAGTGACACACCACCCGCGGGTGTCACCCCCACCCAGGTCCCCACAACCGGTGTCACTCTCAGGGCCCCCATGGGCGTCCCCCAGCCCTGCCCCACCTCGGGATGCACAAGTGACCAACGCGGAGCTGTCGGGACCCAACGAGGGACAGCAGGACCCCCGTGACTACGATGACATGCTGTGACGCTGTGGCCACTGGGGGTCCCAACCTCAGGGCACCCACCAACTGTGCCCCCAAGCTCCCATGGGTTCTCACCGTGTCTGTGGGGTGGCCACGAGTGGGGGTCCCATGTGGGGCTGCCAGAAGCTCCCCGTTCCAGTGCTCCCAGTGGTCCCAGTACCCCCAATGGCTCCCCTATTGGAATATGAATCCCAATATTACCAGTTAGATTGTGCCTGGGCCAGTCTGACCCTCGCTGCTGAGCCAAAGGCGGCTTCTGTGGTGCTTCACCCCAGAGACACCTTTAGCTTGCTGATGGTGACAGCTGGGCACTAAACAAGTCCAGGCTTGTTAGGGAATCTGTTTACCTTAGGAAGAAGACTTCAGGCGAAGGTGAAGAGAAAAAAGGAGGGATTCTGCCGGAGGGTTATATGCAGTAGTTTATTCCATGGTTACAGAGGTCTGAATCTTGGGAAGACCTCCAACAGAATGGTGAGCACATGGTTGGAGTCACCTTTTAAGCTCAGGGGGTGGGGAGGGGAGGGGACAGGTGAGCCACCAACCAGGTGGGGGGCGGGGTCTCAAGGGGTGAGGGACACCTAGACAGGCCAATGACCCCCAGGCCTGAGGGGCATCCTTTGAATTTGACGAACCACAGGACACCTTATTGGAATGTTAAGCCTGATTGACGGGACTCACTCAGCAAGGGGCGAGGGGGAAAGGGAATGGGTATTGCCACACCTGGGAGGTGACCTGGAAATCTAAAACAGGACATTACAACACACTGCAACAACTCCCCCTAGTTTTGTTTAAAAAGAAGAGGACTGGACTTGTAGACCAGAATGCTTGCCAAACCATGGTTGGTAAATCAGTTCTTCCTCTACAGGAGGGTCAGTGTTTTCCACTGAGGCTTCCAGGTCATCCATTGGAGCACTGAGGGCTTCCAAATGGTAGACTTCAGGAGGGGAGGATGAGCTTGAAATTATTTGAGAACCCTGCGTTTGATTAGTCCAAAAACAATGCTAAAAACTACAATAACTATAACTAAAATAAACAGCACTAGAATTACAGTTTTGAGAATAGATCCCAACCAGCCTGAGAGTCCCCAGCCATTGAACAGTCCACTCAGCCAGTCGTCAGTTTCTCTCTTGATGTCACTCACCATGGTTTTCATCTTGTCAGTCGTGGCATGGACGTTCTCTGCCTTTGATGATAAGTTGAGACAGCAGAGTACTTCAAATTCTTCACATTGATGGTTTTGCAGAAGGAGCAGATAGTCTATGGCTGCCCTATTCTGAATGGTGGCTTGCCTGGTAATTTCCTCATCTGATAAGAGGTCACTCAGGTCAGTAGAAGTGAGGTTTGCCTGTTTTGCAACCCAACATTGTGGCAGACATTTCTTCATAGAAATCCTTTCTTTGGGATTTGTCCCTCTTCTGGGAAGCAAAGGGCCCCAGAAGAAGAATGTAAACAAATTGTTATCGGCTGCTGTGAAAATGTGGCAGGGGTTCCTGTGATTGGCCTTTTTTCCATGTGTACCATTAAGGGCCAATCACAGGAGCAGCTCAGGGGAGATTTCTTGAACACAGAACTTTGTTATTCATTCTTTCTATTCTATTCTTAGCACAGCAGTCTCTGCAAGCTCTCTCTTTATTCTTTTTAGTATAGTTATAATGTATTATATATCTTATATCAATAAATCAAGCCTTCTGATCAAGGAACAAGATTCTCGTCCTTCTCTCACCACAGTGACTGTCTAAGGTCACTGCGATAAAACATTCCAATCAGCCTAATTCTCCCATGGGTTTTGCTGCTGAGATCCACAGCAGAAGGACTGTAATTGCAGTGGCCTTAAGTCTGGACCAGTGAACAATTTCTGAATTACAGTCAGGGTCTAATTGCCTTAGGTCTCTTTTTTTGATAGCCAATGTATGTGTGTTGTTTTTAGTTTGCCAGTGTATTAGGTTTGTTCGATTTGGTGTTAACAGGCTCAGCTTGCCAAAGGTACATGGACCTCCGAGCAGACGAGGAGGGAGACCTGCCCATGCTCTGTCTCCGCATATTAAAAACACACCTTTTGGGAGTTCACGAGGCTTGTAATCACCACCTGATGAGTGTATAACTAAGACTGAATTTTCACACCAGTTCTTGTCTGTGTAGTGTGGGTTGCTATGGTCTGGATAGGTGTTTGGTTTAGCTTCATGATATGGTAAGCAGGAATTGAATTTAAAGTGAATGCAAAAGGTTGCATTCATGGAGCCTAAGAGATGGAACTCTTGTGGCTCCCTTTTTGACACTGGTAACTTTCTCACCCATTCTTGCCAAAACAGTAAAGGATTGTCAGCAGGGTAATGGCCAGGGGAAGGTGCGAGTAAGTTAACTTCATTTAAAGCACTCCACATTTCATTTGGGAACTCTGAGGATTTAAAAGGAACTCCCACCAGGCAAGTTGACAGGGGGTCAGAGGCTGTTGCGGTGGAGAGGCAAATGTGATCTTGTCCAAGGGCTCTGGCCAGGGTGGTCCATACATTCGCTTTGGGCTGAGGGACTAACCAGGGGATCGCTAGAGAAATGATCACAAGTAGGACGAGAAGCAGGCTCGGTCTCATGGCGTCTCGAGACTGCACACGAACAGCAGGATCTAAACCGGTAAAAGGAAACTTAGTACAAACATATATTACAAACTATTCCAGATAGGAGGCTTAAATGGAATTTCTTCCAGAGAACGCGTGCGGCGTTTTCTTCTCCAGGCAGCATGAGCAACCTGGGGCGCTTCTGTGGATTTCTCTGAGACTTTGGGAACATTGGGCTTTACCCATTTGGAAGGAACCCACCTTAAACCAGAGGGGGTGGACACACAGGCGTATCCACGTCCCCAAGTAACCAATTTGTAAGGTCCCACCATTTTCCAGGTCTCAGGGTCCTTTACTAAAACTGGAGGTTTTTCTTTCATCAGCCTATGACTGCTCCCCCCAAAGTGGGGTAGGATGGGTGGGTTCAGGCTGTCAAAAGAACAATTCAGAAAATTGATTGTGAATAGCGCCCTGGATAACTGGATGTGGAGAGGTTCCACCTTCAGAACCTGTTGTTGCTGGTCCAGGACCCCTTTAATATCACAGTGAGTTCTTTCTACAATGGCTTGACCTGTAGGGGAGTAGGGGATGCCAGTTTTGTGCTCTACTCCCCATTGTTTCAGGAAGCTCCCGAATTCCTTGGGTTTATAAACAGGCCCATTATCAGTTTTCAGCTCCTTGGGGATGCCCATGAACGAAAAAGCCTGTAAGAGGTGCTTGATAGCATCGATAGATGATTCTCCTGTGTGGGCAGAAGCATAGACCGCTCCAGAAAAGGTATCTACACTAACATGAACATATTTCTGCCTTCCAAAAGCCTGTATGTGTCTTACATCTGTTTGCCACAGTTCACAACTGTTCAGTCCCCTTGGGTTTGCTCCCGTACTCACTCCCGTAGGGAGTGCATGTCGTTGGCAATTTGGGCATGTGGCCACAATCGCTTTGGCCTGTTCTCGAGTGATGTTAAACTGGCGAACCAGGCCAGGTGCATTTTGGTGGAAAAGCTGGTGGCTGATTTTTGCCTGTTCAAAAACATTTGGGAGAGTGGCCATCACTGCAGGTGCAGCAAGAGCATCTGCTCTTCTGTTGCCTTCAGCGATAAACCCTGGCAAGTCAGTGTGTGACCTGACATGCATCACATAAAAGGGTTGCTCTCGGTGAGTGACTAACTTTACCAGTTTTGAGAGCAATTCAAAAAGTGCGATGTTAGACACTTCTTGCAGTATTGCTTGATCTGCCCTGGATACTACTCCTGCCACATATGCAGAGTCTGTAATCAGATTAAATGGTTCTGAGAACCTTTCAAAAGCCCTAACAACCACAGCCAATTCAGCAACCTGAGGTGAACCTTCCACCTCAGCAATGTCCGTCTCCCACTGTTGGGTTTGAGGATCCCTCCAAGTAATAACAGACTTGTGGGACCTCCCGGACGCATCTGTAAAGACAGTCAGAGCCCTTTTAAAAGGTCTCCTACTTAGAGCACTTCTCAATTTTAAAGTAAGTTAAACATCTTGTTGAACAATTTGTGAGCGGGCCGCACTACTGAAATTTGTCCTGAGTAGGAATCCAGAGCAAACTGCAACACTTCATTTTCTTGAAACAATTTTTCCAGTATTTTCATAGTGTTTTGACCTGATTTTAACTCAACTGGAATGTGAATGCACTTAAAATCACATCCTGCTAACTCCCTGATCCGGGTCCTTGCTTTCCGGATCAGTTCCGCTAGCAGCTCCTGAGGCTTTGTCAGTCTCTTGGACCTTTTGTGACTGAGGAAAACCCATTCTGTGATCAAGAGAGAGTCCCTCTGGTCCCAGTCCTTTTTTGGTGTGTTCCTTGCCTTAGGTGTTTGTTTTTCCTCCCACTGGAAAATGATTCCATGGAGGTGTGGCAACTTACCTAGAATGATAAATTTGAATGGCAGGTCAGGCCGGCATCGGTTGGCCTGTCTTGTGGACATTGCAATCTGCACCTTTTCTAGAGCTTTCCGTGCCTCTGGGGTAATAGACCTAGGAGCACCTGGGTCCTCTCCCCCTTTCAATAAATTGAAGAGAGGGGCAAGGTCTTCGTTAGTCAGACTGAGCCACGGTCTTACCCAATTCAAAGACCCACACAACTTGTGGACATCCGCAAGGGTCTTGATCCTTGGATTGATTTCTACTTTTTGAGGAACAATGGTCCTATTTCAAATTTCTAGGTCCAAATACTTCCAAGGTGGCATCTTTTGAATTTTCTTTTCCTGGAGCTGGAACCCTGCAACAATCAATGCATCGATCGTTAGGTCAAGCGCATGTGTGAGTAAATCATCATTGGAGGCACACACAAGGATATCATCCATATAATGATAGATGATGGCCTTCTCTGTGGCTGCACGCACTGGGGAAAGCAGGGAAGAGACATACCACTGGCAGATAGCTGGCGATACCTTCAGGCCCTGAGGAAGAACGGTCCAATGGTACCTTTTCATAGGGGATTCCATGTTGGTGTAAGGGACAGAGAATGCAAAACGCAGTGCATTGTCAGGGTGCAAGGGGATTTGGAAAAAAACAATCTTTAATATCAATAACAGCTAATTTCCAGTCTTGGGGAAGCATTGTTGGGGATGGCATACCAGGCTGGGGAGAACCCATATCTTCAATTACATTATTAATTTGTCGGAGGTCATGAAGAAGTTGCCATCTCTTTTTGTCAGCTTTTTGGATGACAAACACTGGAGAGTTCCATGGGGACATGGTCTCCACAATGTGGCCCTTTTTTAGTTGCTCTTCTACTAGTTCCTCAAGCACCTTTATTTTTTGTTTACTGAGCGGCCACTGTTTCACATCAACTGGTTTGTCTGTTTTCCACTTTAGTTTTTGGATGGGGCGCTGTTGTTCAATGACTGCTGCACAAAGATGCTGTGGAGAGTCTGGAATATCAATTGTGACACCCCACTGGGCCATTAAATCTCTCCCTAACAAAGGTTCCGAATAATCTAACACAAACGGATGGATATTTGCCAATTGTCCGTTAGGTCCCTCGATTTGAACAATGCTTTTAGATTGTTTTGCCAATTGCAGACCTCCTACACCTCAAAGGTGACTGGCAACATTTTGCAAAGGCCAATGCGCTGGCCAGTCTTGTACTGGAATCACTGTGCAGTCTGCACCTGTGTCTACAAGCATCTCAATGCATTTTGACTCCCCACCCCCACTGAGGTTACACCGTAATTTAGGTTTGTCTTTCCCAATAATTTGGACCCGGGCGACTGTGGGCCCTTGTATTTCAGTACTTTCATGTAAGGATGGTACAGGGATAGCTTGTGCAACAATTTGTCCCTTGGGAAGAAACATGGGTGGGTGGAAAGAGTGCAGGCCGAGAACAAATTGCTCAGGATCTGATGTTGTCATTCCTAGAGCAATCTCGATCTCTTGTGGTGTGTGTTTGGTGTCCCCAATGACGATGTACTTGCAATGAATTCGGTTCCAAGTACCCATCTGTTCAGTGTTCAGGATTTACAGAGACAAAATGCCAGTCAGTGTCCTTCAGGTGGAGTGACTCTGTCAGCTGCAACCTGTAAGGCTCATTGACAGAAGACGTGGTTAACATAGGATTACCTAAATCATAACAAAGGTTATTTTGTTTCACTTTCAACAGTGGACCAGCAGACTTGGTCTTTGAAGCACCTGCTTCACTTACACAAATATTAATATTATCGCGCGCTTGATTTGTTTTGCTACCCTTATTCCCTTGGCCTGCTCTTTTTGTGTCTGCACGCCTGGCAGGCGGGCACTCCCTTTTGAGGTTTTTTGTTGTTGTTGACCCCCAGGGAGGGCATGTAGTTCTCCTCCCCAGCCATTTCTAAATGCATCAAATTCCCTTTTCAGGGGGCGCTGGTTACTCCAGTGCCCAAGGTTGTTAGAAAGCAGGCATGTTTTGTGGGCTCAACCATTGCTGGTCTCTGCTGCTGCCCAGGGTACTGCTGTGCTGAGGGAAAAGGCGCTGGGCTGGCAACGGCGACATGCTGAGGTGGTCTTGGCAGCAGCCTTGGTCTGGTGTCTTCAGCCCCACTCATCAGAGGCACTTTCCTGTTACAGACTAGAAGCATATCTTTTAATGTAGGGGGAGGTTCTATAGGAAGGCTCAGGATTGCCGCTCGACACTGTTCATTTGCATTTGTAAACGCTATTTCCTCTAAAATCTCCTCCCTAGCATTCACTTTTTTAACTTGTATTTCAATAGCTCTAGTTAACCTTTCTACAAATTTCAAAAAAGGCTCTGATGGTAACTGTTTAATTTTACTATATGGCTCAAAAGGCCCCTCAGGTTGGAGGGAAAAGAATGCTTTTTCAGCTGCTTCTTTTACTTTTTTGAGTGTTTCTGCAGGAATTGCAGTAGCTTGGATTGAGGGTGAAGACCATTGACCGTCACCACAGAGGTGCTCAATGGTGATAGGGTTACCACTGTTGTCTTTCGCTGTGTTTGGATCAGCCTGTAAGCCTGGGAGTGCATCTTTTAGCCGTTGTTTCCATGCCGATTCCCATAATTTGAATTCTGTGGAGGTCATGAGGCAGGAAAAAAGCTGTTTTAAATCCTGTGGGATTACCACAGTCCTACTCAGTTCAGAATTTAAAAGGCCACGGAAATATGGACTGTGTGGACCATATTCTTTATGACATTTACAGATCTCTTTAATCAATTGTCGTCCAAAAGAACTCCAATTAGCAGTAGGACCTGCTCCTCCCTGAGCTTCAGGCTGAAACGTAACAGGAGCTAGTGACAACATGGGACTATGCATTGGGTCTGCCATTCCCTGCTCTGTATCCCTTGAATCAGAAGCATTGGGACCACAGCTACAGGTTTGGGGACAGGCAGTGGGTGTGTCCCCACCGTGGGAACCCGGGGGGCAGGCACGGGAGTTGTCCCGGGCGGTGAGACCAAGCCGACTGGGCCAGCAGGGACAACATCTGATGGGGACACCACGCCCTAAAGGCTCCCACAAGGACTGGATCCCCCGGCTCTGCCCCTAGTGGGCAGAGCTGCGCATATCCTCTTCCTCTGAGTCGCCCTGGGAGACACGACGGGGACTGCAGCCCTGCCGAGCTGCCCAATCCTGAGTTGATCACTTTTAATAAAGGCCTTAAAAGGAGAAGAAGTCTCCTGGCCCTGTTTATTTCAAGGGACACCCCTTCCCTTGGGGACATTGATTCCCTCAGGGCCCCCATTCTCACAAGGCCCCCTTTAACCGTGGCACCCCCATCCTTGGCCACCATCCCACGATCAGAAATCACTGGAGGCCATGTTGTTCATAGACCCTCATTCCTGAGTCTGAGTCTACCTAACCCTTGGGACCCCCATTCCCATGGGACCCCATCCCTGGGCACCCCAATCCCCTAGACACCCATCCCTAGCTCCCTACACCACCTCAGCCTCCAAATTCTGGCAACACCATGTCCCCACCATGTCCCACCATCACCCCTGTTATGAACAAAAAATTCTGTTGATTTTTTCCAGTGAGAAAAAGGTTACCACTACTGCTGGGGTGCTGCTTGTGTTATGGTAATTATGGGTCATTGTTGTTAATAGTTGTTTTTGTATCAGTAAAAGCCCTGGCTGAGGCGAGTTAATGGCCTTTCTCCGAGACAGTGAAGAGTGGGGACCCCTCCGAACAGTAAGGAGAAGAGACTTTGGAGGGGAGGGATATGCAAAATACTCCAAGGACCAGCATGCTGTGTGGGACCCCTATTCCAAATGCAGGGAGAAAACCCCAAAAACAATGAGCCACCTAAGAGCTGAGAGACTGGAGTGATGTATGGACGTGAGGAGCCGAGTACTGAGCCTGCAGACATGCGGAACACCTTCGGAGTCCCTCTCGCCCTGACAATGGGAGTAGTCCCCAGCGCTGAGAGCGGGCGGGAAGGGGCCAGGTAAAGTAACATCGGATGGGATCACCACGCCCTAAAGGCTGCGACGACGACCTTATTCCCCAGCTCTGTCCCTGGTGGACAAAGCGGCACATATCCTCCTCCTCTGGGTCGCCCTGGGAGACACGACTGGGACTGCAGCCCTGTCGAGCTGCCCAGTCCTGAGCTGATCACTTTTTACAAAGGCATTAAAAAGGTGAAGAAGTCTCCTTGCCCTGTTTATTTCAACCCCCATGTCTCACAAGGTCCCCACCCTGCCCCCATCCTTTCCCTACCCTGCCCCCACCAAAGGCCACCTACACATGGGGACAGACATGACCTCGCTTCCTTCCCCTTCATCTGAAGAGCCGCCAGCCAGGGGAGTGGTGGCCACAGCAGCGAGTGACAGCCAGTGCACATGGCTGGGGACACCGGGATGGCCGGGAAGGTGGCGCTGCTCTTGTGGGGTGAGTGCCCTGGGCCTGACAACCCAGGGAAGGGCCCTGGTGAGGCAGAGACTGGTGGAGAGGGGTCATGGGGGCCTGCAGGGTCCCCTGAGGTCCCCAGTGCCAGGAGAATCAATGCATGAGGTGACCAAGGACGTGGGGTGGCTTTGGGGACAGGAGAGGGGGTTAAGAAACATGGAGACAATAACAGGGGGATGGAATTTGGGAGGCATTGTGGGACTGGTGAAGGTGTGGGGACATGGACAGGGTGCCAGGGGGGCCAGGACAGGAATTAGGGGAAAAGCACCATGCAGATGGGCCCTGGGTACAGAGACCATGGGACTGTTGGGAGTGACCTCTGCCCGCATGGGGTGGTACTGGCATCCCCAATCCCACGGTGTCCACAGTGTCCCTGTGTCCTGCCTCCGCCTAAGGTGGCCCTGTAGCCCCAGTTCCTAAGAAGTCCGTGCCACTCTGGTGTCCCCACAGGAGAAATCTGGGGATGATGCCAAAACCCGAGCTCTGGTGCTGCTGTACCTAGAGAGCCACCCCCACAGAGCCCTTTCCCTTCTCCCTTCCAGCCCAGACCCTCGGCTTTGCTGGTGAGTCCAGCAAAGGGCCCAACCCTGCTGTGCCCAGCCCCACGCTGGTCCTGGCAGGCTGGTGTCCCCTGTCACCCGCAGGAACCCAGACCACCTGGATCATCGTGGAGCCCCCCTGGATGCCGGCGGTGCTGTGGGGCCGGGTGACACTGACCTGCCAGGGCTCAGGGACCTCCAGTGCCACCACCTGGTACAAGGACGGGCGGCGCTGGGGGCAGTAGCGACATGAACGCCTCACTGTCACTGAGAATGGCACCTACACGTGTGACAGACCTGGTAGTGGGCTCAGCCCCCCCGTGAGAGTCTTAGATGGTGAGGGGGGTAGAGTGTCCCCAGCCTGACACCTGCCGGGACCCCAAGGGCTCTGGGGGGGCTCTGCTCCATGGGTCACCTCCTGTGTCACCAGAGCCCATCCCCTGCATATGGGGACATCCCAAAGCATGCCAGTATGGAGGGGCCCCTGTATTGGAACTGGGGACCCTCAGTGTGCTGGCTGTGACCCACTGGGGGGGTCCCTATTGGGTGGTGCCTTCAGGACCCTCCAAGCCCTCCTGATGTGACAGGACCCATTTGTTCCCCAGACTGGCTGGTGCTGCAGGTGCCAGCAAGGCTACTGCTGGAGGGGGACACGCTGACACTGCGCTGCCGGGACCGGCGGAACAACCTGGCCCCCTGGGTGTCCTTTTACCGTGAGGAGAAGCAGCTGGTGGAGCTCTGAAATGGGACAGAGCTGACCCTGTTCCCTCTGAAGCTGCACCACAGTGGGTGCTACTGCTGCAAGGGTTGGCTGACAGACAGGGAGTGGGTGGTGTCTGCGCCAGTGACAGTGACAGTGTACAGTGAGAACCCCACAGTTTCCACCACAACACCCCCACAGCCCCTCCCCAAGGACTTGAGGTCACTGTCCCCACTTCCTCCAATCTCCTGGCCTGAGCCCCTCCCAGTGCAGGTGCTGGAGGGTCCCCCTGAGCCATCCTTCACCTCCCCTGACTCTCAATTGCCTCAGCACCCCCAGCCCCCTGCAGCCCCGAGACCCCCTCCTGCACCTGTTCTACCGAGGCAGGCAGGTGGTGGGGAGCCCTCAGGGGTCCCCGCAGCTGCTGGTGCCCACAGTGGGGGTCTCCCACTTGGGGAATTACAGCAGCCAAGTGCGGTCTGAGGGCGGGGCTGTGCGGAAGAGCAGCACCCGGCTCTGCATCACGGTGTGCAGTGAGTGCAGGGATGGGCATGGGGAGTCCCCACAGCCTCTGAGGGTCTCCTGCCTGGGCACCTCCATGTCCCCCAGACTCCTTTCTTGGGTCCTTCCACCACTCCCCTTGTCTCCACACATCCATGGCGTAACCTTGTCCCCACTATCCCCCATCACTCTCATCCCCTCCCGTCCCTATCCCCCCACACTGGCTGCCAGCCCTTCCCTGTGCCCTCAGCCCTGTCTGTGTCCCTGCAGTGCCCGTGGCCAATGCCACCATCATTCCCGGTCCTCTGGCACATGAGGTGCGCACCGGTGACCCCGTGACCCTGTGTTCCTCGGTGCAGGTGGGTTCAGCCCCTGTCACCTTCACCTGGCTGTTTAATGGGCAGGAGGTGGCCCAGGGTCCCCTCCTGGAGCTCAGGGACATCAATGTGGGACATTCGGGCGCCTACAAGTACGTGGCCACCAACCAGCTGGAACAGGATGGGCACCGTGTGTTCCAGGCACCCAGCCCCGAGGTGGTAATGGAGGTGACGCCGTGGGGACACAAGGTCCCCACACAGGTGAGGTCACACAGGGTTATTGGGGTGTTCAGGACCCCCATGGTTCAGGGTGACCCCACTGTGTCCCCTCCGTCCCCAGCAGTGGCTGTGAATGTCAGCAGGACCCTCCTGTTCCTGCTTCTTCTCCTGGCTGTCATCGGGGGCCGTCACTGCTGGCACCACCATGGTGGGTGACAATGGGGGGGGGGATTGGGGTCCTGGAGTGAGGAGGAGCCCCCAGAGTGGGGGAAGAGATTGGCAGCACCAAGGGCGCCTGAGCTGAGGGACACTGAGCCTGCAGTGACCTCTGCTGGGGATCCTGAGGGATTTGGGGGGAATTTGGAGAGTCTTAGTTGTGCTCCAGGGCCATCCCCAGATGGGCTTTGAGGAACAATGTGGTGGCATTGGGAGTTCTTGGAGGGTTTGGAGAGCTGCTAGAGGGCTGTGCCAGGATGTTGGAGGATCTTTTTGGGTCCTGTGGGAGTTTGGGGGTCCCCCTCTCTGCCATGCTTGGGGTTTTGGGGGCTCAGAAGGTTGGGGACACCAGGGGGACTGGGGGCACTGCGATGGTGCAGAAGTTCCAGGAGGTACAGGGATGATCGGAGTGTCCTGGGGGAGTCAGGGATCCATTGGAATTTGGGGCTGCAGTGGGGATATGGGGATCCCGTGGGTGGTTGGAGCTGGTGAGGTCCAAGGAAGGATCAGGGGTCCCAGTGTCGCCACGGTCACACCCTCCCCTTTTCCTTGCAGCTGCCAGGAAGCTCCAGGACAGGTGAGTGGGAGGCTCTGGCTGGGACTCCCCTTTCCCCCTCCCCAGACATGACCCAGACACCCCCCAAACCCACAGAACTCCCCTGGGAGGAAGGGGCAGTGCTGAACCCCCCACATCGTTGGCACCGAATGGGCAGATGGTGAGTACAGAGGGTGACAGGGACACATCACCCGCGGGTAGCACCCCCACCCAGGTCCCCACAAGCAGTGTCACTCTCAGGGCCCCCATGGGTGTCCCGCAGCCCTGCCCCACCTCGGGATCCACAAGTGACAAATGCAGAGCTGTCGGGACCCAACAAGGGACAGCGGGACCCCCGTGACTACGATGACATGCTGTGACGCTGGGGGCACTGGGGGTCCCTGCCTCAGGACACCCACCATCTGTGCCCTCAAGCTCCCATGGGTGCTCACCGTGTCTGTGGGGTGGCCACGAGTGGGGGTCCCATGTGGGGCTGCCCAGAGCTCCCTGTTCCAGTGCTCCCAGTGCTCCCAGTACTCCCAGTGTCTCCCCATTCCCTTCCACAGAGCCAGGAGGCAAAGGACCCTTGTCCCTCTTATTGGACCCAAAATACAGCTCTTTGATTAAGCTGGGAGAAATGGTTTTTGTTTGTCCAGCTCTGTCAATTCAGCTCGGGAAGGAGCCAGGTCCCTGTCAGGTTAAGGAGCAGATTGTTGTTGCTTTCTTTCCAGTAGACCTGGGGCTCTCTCAGTACCCTGGGGACAGGGACAAATTGATAAATTGCTGCATTTCCTGTCTGGTTCCCTCACAGCTGCCCCTGCAGGGCGGGTTTTTAGCCAGCCCTGCTCTGAAAACCATCAAAGGCCTTTACAGACTCACTGCTTGTGTCACTCTGCTTTTGTGCTTCTTGCAGGGCTGAGAAAACCACAAGAAGAACAAAACCCAAGAACTTTTTCCACCCACAGAATTCTCACCTCTGCAGCCGCCCTAAAGCCAAGGGGGCAGGGGGGACCCTCAGGTGCTGGCTGCCACCTGGGGCTGGGCAGAGCAGGGCTGCGCAATGGCCATCCCTGTGCAGTGGGGCTGGGCCATGGCTGGGCCCCACCCTTGCATTGACAGGGGTCCCCAGGATGTGCCACCCCTGGACTGGTTTCCTCCTGGTCACCCCCAGACCAAGATCCTCTCTGGACAAGACACCCCTGGATGTGCCCCCCCCAGGGCAGAACCCCCTCCTTTCCCATCTGACTCTCAGCACAAAAGGCCTCTTCCTGCTTGTCCAGGAAAAGGAAAGTGAAAGTGTTGAGGGAGCAAAAGCAGACATCCCTCAAAGCCTCCCCACCCTTCCCTGCACCCCTCACACCCTATTTTTCCCCTCCCCTGTGTCTCCCCAACCTGTTCCCTGTTCATGCGCTCCCCAGGATTGCTGAGCCAGGAACTGGGACTGAGGGGACCTGGCACAAAAGTGAGGAAAATAAAGGGAATAGAGAAATAAAGAGAGGTAAAAGTCAAGAGCAGGGGAGGGAACAGAGTTAGAGCTATCCAGAAACCCCATGTGATGCTTGCCCAGAAACAACAATGCTGGGCCCCAGGTCACCCCAAAACCTGAGGCCCCCAGGGAAGGAGCTGTTACCCCCGTGCCCCCGCTAGCCACTGCCCGTCCCTGGCACCCCCATTCCCCTGAGAACTCAACCATGCGACCCCATTTCTTTCAGTCGCCCCTTCCCTGGAGCCCCCCATCCCTGGACTGCAATTCCCCAGGATCTCCAACCCCAAGCAACGCCATTCTGGTGAATTCCAGTCCTTGGGACATCCCTTCCCTTTGGGACACTGATTTGCCCCAGAACCCCCATTCTCACAGAGCCCCCATTCTCACAGAGCCCTCCTTTCCCCTGACACCCTCATCCCTTGGCCACCACCCCTTGATCACTGGAGGCCAAGTTGTTCTTGGACCCTCATTCCTGAGTCTGAGTCCACCCAACACTTGGGGCCCCAATTTCCAGGGGATCCCATCCTGGTAATTCCAGATCCGGGGACACCCCTTCCCTTGGGGACATTGATTCCCCCAGGACCCCCAATCTCACAGGGCCCCCATTCTCACAGGGCCCCCTTTAACCCTGGCACCCACATCCTTGGCTACCATCCCATGATCAGAAATCCCTGGAGGCCACGTTGTTCATAGACCCTCATTCCTGAGTCTAAGTCTACCTAACCCTTGGGACACCCATTCCCCTGGGACCCCATCCCTGGGCATCCCAATCCCCTGGACACCCATCCCTGGCTCCCTACACAGCCTCAGCCTCCAAATTTTGGCAACACCATGTCGCACCATCACCCCTATGTCTCACAAGGTCCCCAACCTGCCCTCATCATGTCCCCACCCTGCCCCCATCCTGTTCCCACCCTGCCCCCACCAAGGGCCACCTACACATGGGGACAGATGTAACCTCGCTTCTTTCCCCTTCATCCGAAGAGCCGCCAGCCAGGGGAGTGGTGGCCACAGCAGTGAGTGACAGCCAGTGCACAAGGCTGGGGACACTGGGATGGCCGGGAAGGTGGCGCTGCTCCTGTGGGGTGAGCACCCTGGGCACGGGCCTGACACCCCAGGGAAGGGCCCTGGTGAGGCAGAGACTGGTGGAGGGGGGGGGGCATAGGGGGGCTGCAGGGTCCCCTGATGTTCGCAATGCCAGGAGAGTCAATGCATGAGGTGACAAGGGTCATAGAGTGGCTTTGGGGACTGGAGAGGGGGTTAAGGGGTTAAGGAACATGGGGACAATAACAGGGGGATGGAATTTTGGAGGCATCATGGGACTGGTGAAGGTGTGGGGACATGGACAGGGTGCCAGGGGGGCCAGGACAGGAATTAGGGGAAAAGCACCATGCAGATGGGCCCTGGGTACGGAGACCATGGGACTGTTGGGCGTGACCTGTGCCAGCATGGGATGGTCCTGGCATCTCCATTCCCACGGTGTCCATGGTGTCCCTGTGTCCTGCCTCAGCCTAAGGTGGCCCTGGAGCCCCAGTTCCTAAGAGGTCTGTGCCACTCTGGTGTCCCCACAGGAGAAATCTGGGGATGATGCCAAAACCCGAGCTCTGGTGCTGCTGTACCAACAGAGCCACCCCCACTGAGCCCTGTCCTTTCTCCCTTCCAGCCCAGACCCTCGGCTTTGCTGGTGAGTCCTCAGGGGATGCCATGACCCAACCCTGCTGTCACCAGCCCCACACTGGTCCTGGCAGGCTGGTGTCCCCTGTCACCTGCAGGCACCCAGACCACCTGGATCGTCATGGAGCCCCCCTGGATGCCAGCGGTGCTGTGGGACCGGGTGACACTGACCTGCCAGGGCTTGGGGACCTCCAGTGCCACCACCTGGTACAAGGATGGGCAGTGCTGGGGGCAGCAGGGATGTGACCGCCTCACTGTCACCGAGAATGGCACCTACTCGTGTGACAGACCCGGCAGTGGCCTCAGCCTCCCCATGAGAGTCTTAGATGGTAAGAGGGGTTTGGGTGTCCCCAGCCTGACACCTGCCGGGACCCCAAGGGCTCTGGGGGGGCTCTGCTCCATGGGTCACCTCCTGTGTCACCAGAGCCCATCCCCTGCATATGGGGACATCCCAAAACATGCCAGTATGGAGGGGCCCCTGAATTGAAATTGGGGACCCTTAGTGTGCTGGCTGTGACCCACTGGGGGGGTCCCTATTGGGTGGTGCCTTCAGGACCCTCCAAGCCCTCCTGTCTTGGACCCTCCAAGCCCTCCTCCTGATGTGACAGGACCCATTTGTTCCCCAGACTGGCTGGTGCTGCAGGTGCCAGCAAGGCCACTGCTGGAGGGGGACACGCTGACACTGCGCTGCCGGGACCGGCGGAACAACCTGGCCCCCTGGGTGTCCTTCTACCATGAGGAGAAGCAGCTGGTGGAGCTCCGAAATGGGACAGAGCTGACCCTGTTCCCTCTGAAGCTGCACCACAGTGGGCGCTACCGCTGCAAGGGTTGGCTGAAAGACAGGGAGTGGGTGGTGTCTGCGCCAGTGATAGTGACAGTGCATGGTGAGAACCCCACAGCTTCAACCCCAACACCCCTACAGCCCCTCCCCAAGGACTTGGGGTCACTGTCCCCACCGCCTCCAATCTCCTGCCCTGAGCTGCTCCCTGTGCAGGTGCTGGAGGGTCCCCCTGAATCATCCTTCAGCTCCCCCTGACTCTCAGCTGCCTCAGCACCCCCAGACCCCTGCAGCCCCAAGCCCCCCTCCTGCTCGTGGACAGGGAGGGGGAGACCTCCAGCAGACCTGCAGATGCTGGTGCCCGCAGTGGGGGTCTCCCAGTCAGGGAATTGCAGCGGCCAGGTGCGCTCTGAGGGGGGGGTGGTGCAGAAGAGCAGAGCCCAGCTCCCCATCACGGTGTGCAGTGAGTGCAGGGATGGGCACGGGGAGTCCCCTCAGCCTCCTCAGGGTCCCCTGCCTTGGCACCTCCATGTCCCCCAGACACTTTTCTTGGGTCTTTCCACCACTCCCCTTGTCTCCTCATACATCCATGGCGTAACCCTGTCCCCAATATCCCCCATCACACTCATGCCTTCCCATCTCTTTACCCCCACACCGGCTGCCAGCCCCTCCCTGTGCCCTCAGCCCTGTCTCTGTCCCCACAGTGCCCGTGGCCAATGCCACCATCAGCCCCGTTCCTCTGGCACACCAGGTGCGTGCAGGTGACCCTGTGACCCTGCGCTGCTTGGTGCAGGTGGGCTCAGCCCCTGTCATGTTCACCTGGCTGCACAACGGGCAGGAGGTGGCCCGGGGTCCCCTCCTGGAGCTCAGGGCAGTCGATGTGGGACATTCAGGCACCTACCAGTGTGTGGCCACCAACCAACTGGGACAGGACAGGCACCGTGTGTTCCGGGCATTCAGCCCTGAGCTGGTCCTGCAAGTGAGACTTGGCTCACCCTGGATCACAGGTAGGATCACATGGTGTCACCAGGGAGTACAGGACCCCTGGGTTGATGGGTGACCTTTATGTGTCCCCCTGTTTCTTGCAGCGGCCCCAGGGTTCAGTGGGGCCCTTTTGTTCCTGCTCCTGCTTGTGGGTGTCATTGTGGCCTGGGACCAGTGGCACCATTTGGGTGGGTAACAATGAGGGCACAGGGGTCATGGAGAGGGGTGGGAGGCTGCCAGAGAAGGGGGCCATAGGGCTGCACCCACAGCCCCTGACTTGGGAGGGGCTGAGCCCCCAGTGACCATGGCTCAGAGCCCTGGGAGCTGTTGGAGGGTCCTGCAGGGATGTTGGGGGTTCTATCAGGGGTCCCCCTCCCTGCCAGGCTCAGAGTTCTGGGGGCTCAGGGTGTTGGTGCAAGTGGGGTGGGTCAGGGATACTGGGGTTGCATCAGGGATACTGGGGGGTCCTGGGAGGAATTGTGTGTCTGGTGGTGGTTCAGCATTCCCATGGATGGATGGGAGCCCCTGGGTCTCCAAACTCCTGCTCCAGTTTTCCTTTGCAGATGCCAGGAAGCACCAGGAAAGGTGAGTGCAGCCTCCAGCCATGATACACCTTTTACCCAAACTCCCAGCACCTCCCATCCCCTTCCACACACCTCCTTATTCCCACAGGGCCCCCCCAGACCCCATGGCACTCCCAGTGGAGGATCCTCAGGCAACGTACATGGAGCTGCCAAGGCAACCGTGGGAATCCAGTGACATCTATGAAAATCTACACCAAAAGTTGTGATGATCTGGGAAGTGAGAGGCACTGGGTGACACTGGGAGTGCTCCCTCCATGACTCCTGTGGTTGCCCATCCTTCCAAGGGAGGTGATCATGGGTCAGGGGGAGGCTACACAGGGCACCCTCTGCTCCCCATTTCCTCTCCCAGTACCCCCAAGGGCTCCTCCATCCCTTTGCTGGTTCCTGCAGGCGTTCCCCAGCCCCATCCAAGTGCTCAAGTGCTCTCAGGGACTGCCCCATTCTCTCCCCATAGTGCTTGCAGTACACCCAGGGCTTCCCCATTCCCCCTCCCACTACCCCTGTCCCATCCCGCTGGAAAAGGGGGAACTGGGGAGGATTCTTGCTGAAAGGTTTCTAAGGTGAAAAAGAAGCACAAACATGGCAATATTATATCTGAGAACTTTATTGATAAAGGAGGGTAAGCGTTCTTACCAAAGGGGGAGAGAAGGGAGTAGAAAGGGAAAAGGATAGAGAGAGAAACAGAAGACAGGGACAGTGTTACCACAAGAAATCCGGGCGCTGTGTGGGCACCAGCTGGGCAGATGGAGTGTGTGTGCTGCAAGCCAGGGCGAGCCCACATGGTTTTTGTGAGTGGCTGGGCGTGATTTCCAAGGACGGCACCTGCGTGTCTCTGGCATGGGCGAGCGATGGCTGCAGGCTGGCTGCTGCGGGCTGGCTGCGGGCTGGGGCTGCGGCACTGGTGGCTCTGGGCTGGCTGCAGGGGCTGGGGCTGCGGGGGCAGGTGCAGCAGGCTCGGTGCTGTGGGCAGCATGGGAAACGCGGCAGAGGCGGTGGGTGGGTGCAGGCAGCATCCGCTCCATCGGGGAAAGCAATGAAGGAACGTCCAGGACGAGCAGGAATGAGCTGCCTCGGGGAAGCAGCAAAGCAGGGAAGAACGGGTGCGGACAGGGAAGAAGGACCACCGGGAGGAAAAGGCAAGGGAGGGGAGTATCTGTGAAATTTTTGCCCAACGTCCAGGAGGAATGATGCATCTGACCCCATCTTGTCAGAAGGCTTATTAAGTACTTTATTTTACTATATTATTCTATATTATATTCCATTACATCTAAACTGAATCTGCCAAGCACTCAACTGCACTCCATTGAACACAATCTCATGATAGTCAGCTTACTGTCCCCACACACACACACACACCTGGATTCAATGGGTCAGTGAATCAAAACACTCACAACAGAATCCAATTACCAGTTCCCTTCAGGTAAACAGTCTCCCACAATGCATTCAATTTGTGAAAAACACAGGAGCAGAAAATGAGATGAGAATTGTTTGGATTGTTTTTTGCTTCTCCCACTGCTTCTCTCAGGTTCAGAGAATGTGAATCCCACAGGGCAGGAGGGCCAAACTGACCCTCTGAGCGAGACCCTGATCCTCCAAGAAACCCAAAGCAAAACGTTCCTGTTGTGTCACAGTTTGCTGCTTTTCTTTGCAAAGGCTCCTCCCACAGCTCAATTTCCCAGGCATTTTTTCCCAGACATTTTTCCCAGGCATCTGTCCCACCAGCCAGTCGGGGTCACTCACAGCCGAATCACTGAAGCTTTCTCTCACCTCATTCTCTATTGTGTGAAGCCTCGCTGGGGAAGGGCTTCCCAGCACTTGCAGAACCCACAGAGTAATTTTTCACCTCATGTGTAGCATATGTTAGGACATAAATCAAAATCAGATTTGTTCCTCTTAACCCTCACATGCTTAGTGGCCCTGCAGTCCCCCTGCCAGTGCACCCACTAAAGTGGCTTATTGGTGCCCATCCCAGTTCCAAGGGGGCACAGGACCTGGTTCCCTGCTCCTGGGACAAAAATGCAGCTCTTTGGTTAAACTAGGCAGAAATGGTGTTTCTTTGTTCAGCTCAATCAAGGAAGCTGAACAGGGTGGGAACCTCCCTTGCAATGCAAAATACAACCCCAATTTCTCTGAACTATTACTACTTTGAAATTACAGGGCTTTTAGGCAAAGATGTGGGAACAGGAATAAAAATTCTTTACTAATATGTATTGTGAGAAACAAGTTAATGGAAGTTGACTTTCGCTGGATATTATATGAAATGATATAACATTATTTATTATATTGCTGATTAAATACTGTGATGTTGTTGGAACAGTGATGTGTATTGTGGAGTGGCTGATGTTGTTGGAGTGGCCATCCAAGGGTGGGGCCCAGCCATGGCCCAGCCCCACTGCACAGGGATGGCCATTGCCCAGCCCTGCTCTGCCCAGCCCCAGGGGGCAGCCAGCACCTGAGGGTCCCCCCTGCCCCCTTGGCTTTGATTCTGGCAGCTTTAGAGCTGCTGCAAAGGTGAGGATTCTGTGGGGGAAAAAGTCCTGCCTGTGGTTTGCTCAGCCCTGCAAGAAGCACAAAACCCAAAGGGAGCCCAAGCAGTGGCTCTGTGAGGGCCTTTGATGGTTTTCAGAGCAGGGCTGGCTGGAAACCCCCCCGACAGGGACAGCTGTGAGGGACCAGTCCGTAAATGCAGCAATTGATCATTGTGTCACTGTTCCCAAGGGACTGAGAGAGCCCCAGAACTGCTGCAAATCCCACACCAATCTGCTCAACAACCTGACCTGGACCCTCCTCCTCCTCCCTGCCTTGCCGTGGATGGACAGTGGCCGGATGCCCCGCACCCACCACAGCCGCTCTCTCACTGCCCTCCACACCTGGATGGGGAGAGAAAATTGAGCAAAGGGTTCCTGGGTTGAGACAAGGACCAGGAGAGATCACACATCAAATCCTGTCACAGATAAAACTGCCTCCGAATTAGAGACATGAATTGAATTTATTGCTGAGAAAATCAGAGCAGGATAATTCAAAGCCCCCCTAGAAACAGAGAATGCCCCCTTTTCCCATCTGACCCTCAGCACAAATGGCCTCTTCCCTCTCCTCCAGGACAAATAAAGTGAAAGTGTTGAGCAGGCACAGCCCAGCAACTCTGTCCCCCAAAGCCTCCTCACCCTTCCCTGCACCCCCTGCTCCCCATTTGCCCCCTCCCCTGGGTCCCCCAACCCGTTCCCTGCTCAGGTGCACCCCAGGATGTCTGATCCAGGAACCGGGAGTGAGGGGATATGGCAAAAAGTAAGAATTAGGAAAATAAGAGAAATAAAGAGAGGAAAATGTCAGGGGCAGGTGAGGACACAGAGGCAGAGATACCCAGGACCCCCATGCCATGCCTGGCCAGGAAACGAACACCCCAGGGGTGATTATATGGAGCCTCGCCTCACCCCAAAATCTGAGGCACCCAGGGAAGGAGCTGTGACCCCCATGCCCCCCCATGCACTGCCAAACCCTGGCACCCCCATTCCTCTGGGACCCCAACCTTGGAACCCAATTTGCTTCTGCCACCCCTTCCCTGAGACCCCCATCCCTGGACAGCAATTCCCCAGGATCTCCAACCCCAAGGAACACCATCCAAGTAATTCCAGTCCCTGGTACACCCCTGCCCTTGGGGACCTTGATTCCCCCCAGTACCACCATTCTCACAGGGTCCCCCTTTCCCCTGGCACCCCCATTTCATGATCACAAATCCCAGGAGGCCACATTGTTCTGGGACCCTCCTCCCCAAGTCTGAGTCTACCCAACCCTTGGGACACCCATTTACCTGGGACCCCATCCCTGGGCACCCCATTCTCCTGGACACTCATCCCTGGCTCCCTACACAGCCTTAGACCCAAATTGTGGCAACATCATGTCCCCACCATGTCCCACCATCCCCCACCATGTCCCCAGACTATGCAGCCTTGTCTCCAGCCTGTCCCCAGCTTATAACCACCCTGCCCCCACCAAGGGCCACCTACATGTGGGGACAGACGTGACCTCGCTTCCTTCCCCTTCATCCGAAGAGCCGCCAGCCAGGGGAGCGGTGGCCACAGCAGCGAGTGACAGCCAGTGCACATGGCTGGGGACACCGGGATGGCCGGGAAGGTGGCGCTGCTCCTGTGGGGTGAGTGCCCCAGGCACAGGCCTGACACCTTGGGGATGGGCCCTGGTGAGGCAGAGACTGGTGGGGAGGGGGCACAGGGGGGCTGTGAGGTCCCCTGAGGTCACCAATGGCAGCAGAGGCAGAGCAGGGCATGGAGCTCAGTGTGACCAGAGATTTAGGGTGGCTTTAGGGACAGAAATAGGGGAACTGGGATGTGGAGACAGGAAGAGGGGGATAGAGATGTGGGGACAAGGATGTGGCAGAAGGAGCCTTGGGGCTTGGGGACTGTGGGGATAGGGACAGGGGAACAGGGATACTGGGACATGGAATGGGGCCACGTAACATGCAGATGTCACCTGGCCATGGGGAAAGGTGCCATTGGAATTGGGATCATGGGCACAGGACCATGGGACTTGACCGTGGGGACAGGTGCTGTAGGGCTGGTGGAGGTGGGCAGTGCAAACATAGGGTGTCCACAGTGTCCCCATGACCCTCACCCAGCCCTGTCCCTTCTCCCTTCCAGCCCAGATCCTCAGCCTCGCTGGTGAGTCCTCGGAGGATGCCAGGTCCCCACCCCACTGTCCCCAACCCTGCAATGGCCCTGGCAGGCTGGTGTCCCCTGTCACTCGCAGGTGCCCAGACCACCCAGCTCCTGGTGGAGCCCCCCTGGAGGCCGGCGGTGCTGTGGGACCGGGTGACACTGACCTGCCAGGGCTCGGGGACTGCTGGTGACACCACCTGGTACAAGGATGGGCAGCCCTGGTGGCAGGAGGGAGGCAACAACTTCACTGTCACTGAGAGTGGCACCTACACGTGTGAGAGACCTGGAAGTGGGTGCAGCCCGCCCGTGAACGTCTCAGACGGTGAGGGTGGTTTGTGTCCCCAGCTTGGCACCCACGAGGACCCCGAGGATGCTGGATGAGCTCTACTCCATGGGTCACTCTCTGGTGTGACCAGAGACTGTCCCCTATACAGGGGGACATTCCAGAGCATCCCACTATGGGGGGACCCTCGTGTTGAAATTGGGGAAACCTGGTGTGCTGGCTTTGACCCAATATGGGGGTCCTGATGACATCAGGACCCTCCAGACCCCTGTGATGTGACGGCACCCCTCTGCCCTCCAGACCAACTGGTGCTGCAGGTGCCAGCGCGGGCACTGCTGGAGGGGGAAACGCTGACACTGCGCTGCCGGTACAGGCAGGAGAAGTCGGCCACTCTGGTGTTCTACCGCGAGGAGACAGAACTGGGGGGGCTCTACAATGGGACTGAGCTGTCCCTGTCCCCTCTGCAGCTGAACCACAGCGGCCGCTACAATTGCAAGGCCTGGGTGATCAACGGGGTATCACAAGGATGGGAGGAGTCAGTGCCGGTGACAGTGACAGTGCATGGTGAGCACCTCACAGCCGCCACCCTGACAGCCCCATAGCGCCTTGCCAGGGATTCGGGGTCACCGTTTCCGAAGCCCCCCATTTCCTGCCCTGAGTTTGTCCGGGGACCAGTGCTGGAGGGTCCCCCCTGAGCCCACCTAGGGGTCCCCCCTCACTCTCAACTGCCTCAGCACCCCCAGCCCCCTGCGGCCCCAAGCCCCCCTCCTGTGGCCCTGAGCCCCCCTCCTGCGGCCCCGAGCCCCCCTCCTGCACGTGTTCTATCGGGATGAGCGGGTGGTGGGGGGCCCTCAGGGGTCCCTGCAGCTGCTGGTGCCCGTCGTGGGGGTCTCCCACTCAGGGAATTACAGCTGCCAGGTGCGCTCTGAGGGGAGGGCCGTGTGGAAGGGCAGTGCCCGGCTCCGCATCACAGTGCACAGTGAGTGTGGGGATGGGCACGGGGAGACCTCACAGCCTCCTCTAGTTTCGTTTTCTGGGCATCTCCATGTCCCTCGTACACCATGCTTGTGTCCCCCGTCTCTGCCCTGTGTCCCCTCACCCCTCTGTGGTGTGACCCCATCCACAACATCCCCCATCACACCCACCCCCTTGTCCCTATCCCCCCAAACCAGCTGCCGGCCCCTCCCTGTGCTCTCAGCCCAGTGTCTGTCCCCACAGTGCCCGTGGCCAATACCATCATCACCCTTGGCACCCTATCACACCAGGTGCGTGCAGGTGACCCCGTGACCCTGCGCTGCTTGGTTCAGGTGGGCTCAGCCCCTGTCACCTTCACCTGGCTGCACAATGGGCAGGAGGTGGCCCAGGGTCCCCTCCTGGAGCTCAGGGCAGTCGATGTGGGACATTCGGGCACCTACCAGTGCGTGGCCACCAACCAGCTGGGACAGGACGGGCACCGTGTGTTCCGGGCATTCAGCCCAGAGTTGGCCCTGTTGGTGACACCATGGGGACACAGGGACACAGGTAAGGTCACACAGGGTCATTCGGGGTCGAAGGACCCTTGGGGTGATGGATGATCCTGATGTGTCCCCCTCTGTTTCTTGCAGTGGCCACAGGGGTCGGTTGGGCCCTTTTCTTCTTGCTGCTGCTCGTGGGTGTCATTGTGGCCTTGCACCGGTGGCACCGTGTGGGTGGGTGACAATGGGGGGAGAGGGGGTCCTAGGGAGCTGTAGAGGTCCCCAGAGTGTGGGCATGATAGGGCAGCACCCATAGCCCCAGAATTGTCACTTTCCCTGGGGGTCCTGTGGGGTTTGGGGAGGTGCTGGAGGGTCCTGCAAGGATGTTGGGGGTTCTTTCAGAGGCTGTGGGGATGTTTGGAGCGTCTGTCCCTGCTGGGCTTTGAATTCTTGAGGCTGAGTTGGCCCAGGGCACTGGGGAGACTCATGAATTCTGGGGGGCTTTAGAGATGCTTGGGGGTGCTGAGGGGAATTGAGGGTCCCATAGGGGTTCAGGAATCTTGAGAGGGGTAGGGCCCTGGGACCCCACAGTCACCCCTCCCCTCTTTCCTTTGCAGCTGCCAGAAAGCAGCATGAAAGGTGAGTGGGGTTCTTCAACCATGAGTCCCCTTTTTCCCACATGACACAAGTCTCCATCGCCTTCCACACATTGTCTTTTTCCCCACAGGCCCCGCCCTGATCCCCTGGCCCACCCAGAGGAGGGAGAGGTTGTGTACACCCACGTTGTGAGCACCAAACATGCACAGCGTGAGTACTGTGGATTGGGGGGACAGTGACAGTGGTGTCACCCCTTCCCCTTTGGTCCCCCCAACCGTTCTGTCCTGCAGGGCCCTCAGGCATCACCGACCACCAGTAACCCTGGGTGGCCTACGTGGAGCTGCGGGGACCCCAAGGGCGACCAAGAAATCCCAGTGACATCAATGAGGTTGTGCTGTGACACTGGGGGCAACTGGGGTGCACTGGGTGTCCCCACCCATGGGCATCCACTCGTGTGTGTGCTGCCACTAAAAACTGCCCCTCCCTATGGATGCACAAAGATCCCAAAGGGCTGAGAGAAGAACAATTTCCTGCAACAGCAACGAGAGAGAATAAAACCAAAAGCTACAGCAACAAGGATCAGATTCCAAATTTTCACAAAAAGATCAATTTCCTGGGGAAGTCCCCAAAAGGAACAAACCTTGGACATTCTCCTCTGCTCAATTCCTCCACCAGAGGAACCTGTCAAATCTTGGAATTTCCTTGATCTGATGGCCAAAGCGGCCTTCAGGAGGCTCTGGATTCTCTTGAGCCATATCACAAATTATTCCTCTTCCCTGTTCCCCACACGAGGATGTCACAAATGCCCAGTGGGAGTTCCAGAGCCTCCCCATTCTTCAGAGCAGGACGGGATCCTGTCATGGCACAGGGTGGGATGTCAAAAGCAAGAGAATTTTGATGTCTGGAGACATTTTGCAACACCTGTGTGTGGCAGGGATGGGTCAGCCTTTGCTTTTGGTGAGACAGGGCCCCGACTGTCCATCATCTGTCAGTCATGGCACACTGGGGACAGTGTGACGCATTGACAAAGCCAGCTCCTGAGTGGCCGGGTGACCACAAGTGCCAGCTGGGGAGAGGGCGCTTGGTAGCCAAACTGGCCTAAAAGGCAGAGCATGAGGTTGCCAAGTCCCTGGCCCTGTCTTTCTTGGGATGTCTGTCTCATCCCAGGAGCTGGCAACTCATTTAAATGAGAAATGTCTCCCAAGGAAAGTGGGAACTGTCCTGGAATGAAAAGAAGACCCATGCTAAAACTTTTATTAATTTCAAAAATGATGGGGCTTCCAGGCCAAAGTGTAGAAAAAGGAGTAACAGCTCTTTACTAGGAAATTTATAAACCAGAACAGAACAAACAACACAAACCCAGAACTTTCCCTCCTGCTCAGCACTGTTGGTTTTTGTGGCAGTTATAACCGCGGCCAGCAGGGGGCGCTGCAGGGAGCACTCCCGGCCAGCAGGGGGCGCCCCGGTCCAGCTCCATCCCCTCAGGGGCCATGGCGGCCTCGGACGGGAGGGAGGAGGGGAAATCGCTCCTTTTGCAAACTCATGGGCACCAATCGGTCCCGGCACCACCACCGGCAGCGGGCAGAAGCCACCAAGGCAGCAGGTTGGATCCCAGTGCCCACTGGCAGCGTAGCAGTGTCCCGGGGCCAGGCACACACCCTGCACAACACCCGCGACCACTCTCCATGATCCAAATGGAAGGAAGGCAGCGCCTGACCCAGGCAGGTCTCGGGTCCACAGCAGCACCTCTGTTGGCTTTAAACCACAATTCCTGCAAACCCTCAGGCTTTCACTCAGGTGAGGAGGGCAAGGATGGAGCAGCTTTGGGGACACCTGGAATCCAGACAGGGCTCTCCCCACAGCCCCACCACAGCTGTCGCCAGAGCCACAGCTCGATATTTCCACACTCCACACTTTTCCCTCTCTTCTGGCAGCCATGGCCAGAACCCAAACATTCTTTCCAGGCCGTTCCCAAGGGCTGCATGGTTGAGACAGGAGGAAGGAGGGACCCCATCAAGTTTTTGAGCAGAGTGGTGGGATTTGCCAGGTTTTTGCTGCTATCTCAGACACTTGCTACAAGGGACAAAATGATAAATTGCTACATTTCCAGACTGGTTCCCTCTCAGCTGCCCCTGCAGGGGCAGTTTCCAGCCAGCCCTGCTCTGAAAACTATCAGACATCCTTGCAGAGCCACTGCTTGGGCACCCTTTTGGTTTTGTGCTTCTTTCATGGCTGAGCAAACCACAGGCAGGCTTTTTCCCCTCACAGAATTCTCACTTCTGCAGCAGCTCCACATACCCAGAGCCCCTTGGAATCTGTCTGGGGTGACCCCCAGGCCACAGGCACCTTGTGCAGACTGTGCTTGGCCCTCGGTCACTCAAAATTCTGAGGAATCCAGGGAAGAAGCTGTGAACCACGGGTCCACCCAGGAACTGCCTATACCTGGGACCTCCATTTCACCTTGAAATCGAATCATGGGACCCCCATTCCTTATGTCTCCCCCTCTCTGGAACCCCTGTCCTAGTACTGACATTCCCTAGTACTGACATTGTCCAGGACCCTCATTCCCAAGGAACCCTCTCCTGTCCATTCCACCGCCTGAAATCCCCCTTCCCCCAGGACCTTGATTCTCCCACGACCCCCTTTCCTACAGAAGCCCTCATTCCCCCAGCATCCCCATCCCATGACACCAAATCCCTGGAGCCCACGTTCCGCTGGGACTCCCATCCGTGAATCCCCAGCCCTGGGTACCCCCATTCCCATTGCACCCCCAACCCTGGTGATTCCCCATCTTCAGGACCCCCATTCCCAGGGACCCCATCCCTGGAACACCCCATTCCCCTGGACAGCCAGCCCTGGCTCCCAAAACCTTCTGAGACCCTCACTCCTGGGAACCCCATGTCCCACTGTGTCCCATCCAGCCTTGTCCCCACCCTGCCCACAGCCTGTGCCCAGCTTGTGGCCACCCTGCCCCCACCAGGTGCCACCTACGCATGAGGATGAGACCTCACCTTGCTTCCTTTTGCTTTGGCCAAAGAGCCACCACCCAGGGGACAGCCACCCCCGGCAGCGTGTGACAGCCAGTGCACATGGCTGGGGACACCGGGATGGCCGGGAAGGTGGTGCTGCTCCTGTGGGGTGAGTGCCCTGGGCATGGGCCTGACACCCTGGGGAAATGGACAGGGCAGGGCACAGGGGGGCTGCGGAATCACCTGAGG